>NC_081384.1:1444178-1617544 GCF_030684315.1 Stegostoma tigrinum | reverse complement strand
ACTCTGAGATCTGAGATAACAAGGTGTTGAGCTGGACGAACACAGCAGGCCAAGCAGCATCAGAGGAGCAGGAAAGCTGATGTTTCCGGCCTGAAGTAGGCCCCCTGAGGGGGGGAAAGGGGGGGGAAAGGGGGGGGAAAGGGGGGGGAAAGGGGGGGGGGAAAGGGGGGGGGGGAAAGGGGGGGGGGAAAGGGGGGGGGGAAAGGGGGGGAAAGGGGGGGGGAGGGGGAGGGGGGGAGAAGGGGGGGAGAAGGGGGGGAGAAGGGGGGGAGAAGGGGGGGAGAAGGGGGGGGAGAAGGGGGGGGAGAAGGGGGGGAGAAGGGGGGGGAGGGGGAAAAGGGGGGAAGGGGGGAAGGGGGGGGAAGGGGGGGGAAGGGGGGGGAAGGGGGGGGAGGGGGGGGGAGGGGGGGGGGAGGGGGGGGGAGGGGGGGGGAGGGGGGGGGAGGGGGGGGGAGGGGGGGGGGAGGAGGGGGGGGAAGGGGGGAGGGGGAAAAGGGGGGGGAGGGGGGGAAGGGGGGGGAAGGGGGGGGTAAGGGGGGGGGGAAGGGGGGGGAAGGGGGGGGGGAAGGGGGGGGGGAAGGGGGGGGGGAAGGGGGGGGGAAGGGGGGGGAAGGGGGGGGAAGGGGGGGGGAAGGGGGGGGGGGAAGGGGGGGGGAAAGGGGGGGGGAAAGGGGGGGGGAAAGGGGGGGGAGGGGGGGGGGAGGGGGGGGGGGGAAGGGGGGGGGAGGGGGGGGGGGAGGGGGGGGGGGGAAGGGGGGGGGAGGAAGGGGGGGGAGAAGGGGGGGGGAGAAGGGGGGGGGAAGGGGGGGGGGAAGGGGGGGGGGAAGGGGGGGGGGAAGGGGGGGGGGAAGGGGGGGGGGAAGGGGGGGGGAGAAGGGGGGGGGGAAGGGGGGGGGGAAGGGGGGGAGGGGAAGGGGGGAGGGGAAGGGGGGAGGGGGGGGAAGGGGGGGGGGGGGAGAGGGGGAGAGGGGAGAGGGGGAGAGGGGGGGGGGAAGGGGGGGGGAAGGGGGGGGGAAGGGGGGGGGAAGGGGGGGGGAGGGGGGGGGAGGGGGGGGGGAGGGGGGGGAGGGGGGAGGGGGGGAGGGGGGGAAGGGGGGGGAAGGGGGGGGAAGGGGGGGGGGAAGGGGGGGGGGAAGGGGGGAAGGGGGGGGGGGAAGGGGGGGGGGAAGGGGGGGGGGAAGGGGGGGAGGGGGGGGGGAAGGGGGGAGGGGGGGGGAAGGGGGGGAGGGGGGGGGGAAGGGGGGGGGGGAAGGGGGGGAGGGGGGGGGAAGGGGGGGGGGGAGGGGGGGGGGAGGGGGGGGGGGAGGGGGGGGGGGAGGGGGGGGAGGGGGGGGAGGGGGGGGGAGGGGGGGGGAGGGGGGGGGGGAAGGGGGGGAAGGGGGGGGAAGGGGGGGGAGGGGGGGGAGGGGGGGGGAGGGGGGGGAGGGGGGGGAAGGGGGGGAAGGGGGGAAGGGGGGGGGAGGAAGGGGGGGGGGAAGGGGGGGGGAAGGGGGGGGGGGGGGGGAAGGGGGGAGGGGGGGGAAGGGGGGAGGGGGGGGAAGGGGGGAGGGGGGGGGAAGGGGGGGGGGGAGGGGAGGGGGGGGAGGGGGGGAGGGGGGGGAGGGGGGGAGGGGGTTGGGGGTTTGGGGGGGGGGGGAGGGGGTTGGGGGGGGGGAGGGGGTTGGGGGGGGGGAGGGGGTTGGGGGAAGAGACAAGCTGGGCTGGTTTTGGATGCAGTGGGGGGAGGGGAGATTTTAAAGCTTGAGAAGTCTTGGAGACTGCTTTGCAGAACACATGAACAACTGCACCTCTCAGTGATGCACAACACATCCTCCATTAAACTACACCAGCCCAGCCTGTCTCTGCCTCCCTAACCTGTTCTTCCTCTCACCCATCCCTTCCTCCCACCTCAAGCTACACCTCCATTTCTTACTTACTAACCTCATCCCACCTCCTTGACCTGTCTGTCTTCCCTGGACTGACCTATCCCCTCCCCACCTCCCCACCTATACTCTCCTCTCCACCTATCTTCTTTTCTCTCCATCTTCGGTCCGCCTCCCCCTCTCTCCCTATTTATTCCAGTTCCCTCTCCCCATCCCCCTCTCCGATGAAGGGTCTAGGCCCAAAACGTCAGCTTTTGTGCTCCTGGGATGCTGCTTGGCCTGCTGTGTTCATCCAGCCTCACACTTTATTATCACAGAACAACAGATGACTGTTTACCAGAGCCTGCTTGGTAACCATCATCATAGCAATGCAAGATTGTTTTTGTTGGAAATTTTCAGTCTGATCTCATCCATAGCCCAAGGGAAAACAGCAGGTGACAGGTCCCTCAGGCCCCTACTCCCTGTAAACAGAGACTGTGGAAAACAGAAGGCCACTAATCACCTCCCAACCCACACAGGCTCACTCCCTGATAACAAGGTGTGGGGCTGGATGAACACAGCAGGCCAAGCAGCATCTCAGGAGCACACAAGCTGACGTTTCTGGCCTCTGAAGAGGGGTCTAGGCCCGAAATGTCAGTTTTTGTGCCCCTGATGCTGCTGTGTTCTTCCAGCCCCACACCTTGTTGTCTCAGATTCCCCAGTATCTGCAGTTCCCATCATCTCAGGCTCACCCCCTGCCCGGTCTATCTTCAGAGCCCCGCAAATGTTCTCGGTGTTCATGCAGGGACTGCCTGACGAGAATGCCCAGGTCTCTCAGGCCATGGTCCATGTGGGACTGACAGGAGTGAGGGGGCTGTTTGTGACTGGCGCGGCGACTCCCAGTACCAGCATTCCCGGGCCAACGTAGGCACAACTTAGATACACATTATGTACACTATAATAACTAATAAAATAAAGCATTAGCTTATCTCCGAGCTATTTATAAATCATGAGACAATATTAAATACCAATACTCGATGTGAACCTCCAACCCCATTCTCACTTCCACGTCCACCTCACAGCGTCAAGCCTGCGCACTGAGCGGTCACATGACCTTCACTGGGGGTGGGGCCAAGGGCAGGCGCGAAAACCCTGCGACAGGCAGTGGACCAATAGGAAAAAGGAGCGCGCGGGGCCAGGCGTGGGGAAGGGCGGGCTCGGTTTCCGGGGCAACGGAGAAGACCAACAACAACTGACATTTATGCGATGCCTAGAACGTCCTCAGGTAAGAGAAACTTCCCTCAGGGAGGGAGGGAGGGAGGGAGAAGGGTTTCAGCAGGCTCTGAATGGAGAAGAAATAGGCACACACAGAGAAGGGGCGGGCGGGTCAGGATAGAATTGTACAGCAGGCAGGCCATTCGGCCCATCCAGCCCATACTGGGTTTATTCCTCCATTGGGCCTGCCCTCTCTTACCTCATCTCCATCGATCATTCTGAGGTGATTCTGAAAGATAGGGTTTACATGCATTTGGAGAGGCAGGGACCGATGAGGGGTAGCCAGCACAGCTTTGATTGATTGAATAATTTATTGTCACGTGTATTCAATGTGAAAGTGCAGTGAGAAGTGTGTACCTTAACCATACCCACATGGCACCATTCACATTAACTTAATAATATGATAAGGGAAAAAGATAACTTAAGAGAGTCCAACTTTCCTTTCCACTGCCGCATTCCCATCAGGGATTTGCAGCCCTCAACATGCCTCCACCACAGCCCCACTCCCGGCTGCTTCACTGGCCCAATTGGTGGTAGGGTGCACGGTGAAAAAGAGTATAAAGATATCGTGATTGATTAGGTCAGGGTAAACCCTAAGGCTTTCTATAGTTATTTAAGGAATAAAAGAATGACGAAAGTAAGATTAGGGCCAATCAAGGAGAGTAGTGGGAAGTTGTGTGTGGAGTCAGAGGAGATAGGGAAAGCGCTAAATGAATATTTTTCAACAGTATTCACTCTAGAAAACAACAATGTTGTCGAGGTGAATACTGAGATACAGGCTACTAGACTAGGTGGGATTGAGGTTCACAAGGAAGAAGTATTAGAAATCCTACAGAGGGTGAAGATAGATAAGTCCCTTGGGCTGGATGGGATTTATCCTCGGATTCTCTGGGAAGCCAGGGAGGAGATTGCCGAGCCTTTGGTATCGATCTTTAACTCGTCATTGTCTACAGAAATAGTGCCAGATGACTGGAGGACAGCAAATGTGGTTCCCCTGTTCAAGAAGGGGAGTAGAGACAACCCTGGTAATTATAGACCAGTGAGCCTTACCTCAGTTGTTGGTAAAGTGTTGGAAAAGATTATAAGAGATAGGATTTATAATCATCTAGAAAAGAATAAATTGATTAGGGATAGTCAACACGGTTTTGTGAAGGGATGGTCGCGCCTCACAAATCTTATTGATTTCTTTGAGAAGGTGACCAAACAGGTAGATGAGAGTAAACCGGTTGATGTGGTGTATATGGATTTCAGCAAGGCGTTCGATAAGCTTCCCCACAATAAGCTATTGTACAAAATGCAGAGGAATGGAATTGTGGCAGATATAGCAGTTTGGATCGGAAATTGGCTTGCTGAAAGAAGACAGAGGATGGTAGTTGATGGGAAATGTTCATCCTGGAGAGCAGTTACTAGTGGTGTACCGCAAGGGTCGGTGTTGGGTCCACTGTTGTTTATCATTTTTATAAATGACCTGGATGAGGGCGTAGAAGGATGGGTTAGTAAATTTGCAGACGACACTAAGGTCGATGGAGTTGTGGATAGTGACGAAGGATGCTGTAGGTTGCAGAGAGACATAGATAAGCTGCAGAGCTGAGAGGTGGCAAATGGAGTTTAATGCAGACAAGTGTGAGGTGATGCACTTTGGTAGGAGTAACCAGAAGGCAAAGTACAGGGCTAATGGTAAGATTCTTAGTAGTGTAGATGAGCAGAGAGATCTCGGTGTCCATGTACACAGATCCTTGAAAGTTGCCACCCAGGTTGACAGGTCTGTTAAGAAGGCATACAGTGTTTTAGCTTTTATTAATAGAGGGATCGAGTTCCGGAACCAAGAGGTTATGGTGAAGCTGTACAAAACTCTGGTGCGGCTGCACTTGGTGTATTGTGTACAGTTCTGGTTACCGCATTTATAAGAATGGTGTGAAAGCTTTGGAAAGGGTGCAGAGGAGATTTACTAGGATGTTGCCTGGTATGGAGGGAAGGTCTTACGAGGAAAGGCTGAGGGACTTGAGGCTGTTTTCATTTCAGAGAAGAAGGTTGAGAGGTGACTTAATTGAAACATATAAAATAATCAGAGGGTTAGATAGGGTGGATAGGGAGAGTCTTTTTCCTAGGATGGTGATGGCTAGCACGAGGGGGAATAGCTTTAAATTGATGGGTGAAAGATATAGGACAGATGTCAGAGGTAGTTTCTTTACTCAGAGAGTAGTAAGGGAATGGAACGCTTTGCCTGCAACGGTAGTAGATTCGCCAACTTTAAGTACATTTAAGACGTCATTGGATAAGCATATGGACGTACATGGAATAGTGTAGGTTAGATGGGCTTGAGATCGGTATGACAGGTCGGCACAACATCGAGGGCCGAAGGGCCTGTTCTGTGCTGTAATGTTCTATGTTCTAGGTCAATGGGCTGAAGAATGGCAGATGGAGTTTTACATGGAAAAATGCGACATAGCATATTTTGGTGAGACAAACGAGGATGAAGAGAAATTTGTTAAGTCTGTTCAGAAAGAATTTCTCATACAGTATGTGGATGGCCCTACTAGAGAAGGGGCTAAACATGACCTCCTGTTGGGAAATAAGGCAGGGCAAGTGACAGAGGTGTCCAGTGACCATAATTACCATTAGTTTTAAAATAGCTGTGGAAAAGGATAGGTTTGGTCCACAGGTTAAAATTTTAAATTGGGGCAAGGCCAATTTTGATGGTCTTAAACAGGAACTTTCAAAAGTTGATTTGGGGAGGTTGTTTAAAGGCAAAGGGATATCTGGCAAGTGGAATGCTTTCAACAGTAAGTTAATGAGGGTTCAGGACCAACATATTCCTGTTAGAGTGAAGGGTGAGGCTGGCAGGAGTAGGGAACCCTGGATGACTACAGTTATTGAGGCCCTAGTCAAGAAAAAGAAGGAGACATATGACATGTATAGGCAGATGTGATCAAGAGCATAGAGGGCATCAGAATATACTTGAGAGAAATCAGGACAGATAAAAGGGGACAAGAGATAGCTTTGTCAAATAAGGGAAAGGAGAATCAAAAGAGATTTGTATCATTGACATCCATGGGTAAAATGCCTGAAGATTGGAGGGTGGTGCCATTATTTAAGAAAGGCTGTTGGGAAATGCCTGCTAACTACAACCTGGTGAGCCTAAAGTCTATGATGGGTGAGTTGTTAGAGCGGATTCTGAGAGACAGGATGGACAGGCATTTGGACAAGCAAGGACTCATTTGGGATAGTCAGCGTGGCTTTGTGTGTGGGAAATTGTGTCACACAAATTTGATTGAATTTTTTGAAGGGATGACCAAGCAGGTAGATGAGGGCAGTGTAGTACATGTTGTTTACATGGACTTTGACAAATTACTGCCTAGTACGTTGTTGAGTAAGGTTAAATCTCATGGGATCCAGGAAGACCTAGTCAATTAGATACAAAATTGGCTTGACAGTAGGAGACAGAGCGTGGTGGTACAGGGTTGTTTTTTAAACTGGAGGCCTGCGACCAGCAGTGTGCTGCAGGGATCGATGATGGATGATGAGAATTTAGGAAATATGGTTAGTAAGTTTGTGGATGACACCAAGAATGGTGCTATAATGTACAATGAAAAAGATTGTCTAGGAATGCAGCAAGATCTTCATCAACTGGGCCAGTAGACTGAGGAATGGCAGATGGAGTTTAATTTAGGTAAATGCAAGGTGTTGCATTTTGGTGGGTCAAACCAGGGCAGGACTTATACTGTCAACGGTCAGGCCCTGGGGAGTGTTACAGAACAAAGATATCTAGCGGTACAGATTCATAGCTCCTTGAAAGTGGAATCACAGATAGACAGGATGGTGAAGGAGATTTTTGGCATGCTTGCTTTTATTGGTAGAGCATTGAGTATAGATTGGACGTCTTTTTGCAGCTGTACAAGATGTTGGTGAGGCCACATTTGGAGTACTGCATGCAATTGTGGTCACCTTACTACAAAAAGGATATTATTAAATTAGAAAGAGTGCAGAAAAGATTTACTAGAAAGCTACCTGGGCTGGAAGGTTTGTGTTATATGAAGAGGTTGGATAGGTTGGGACTTTTTTCCCTGGAGCGTGGGAGACTGAGGGGTGACCTTACAGAGGTATATAAAATCATACGAGGCATAGGTAAAGTAGATAGCCAACAGCTTTCCTCCATGGTAAGGGAGTCTAAAACTAGAGGGCATATGTTTTAAGGTGAGCGGGGAGAGACACAAAAGGGTCCAGAGGGACAAATGTTTTCACACAGACGGTGGTGTGTGGCTAAAACAGGCTACCAGAGGTAGTGGTGGAAGCAAGTACAATGTTGTCATTCAAGAAACATTTATACAGGTACATGGATGGAATAGGTATTGAGTGAAAAGGACCAAACACAGACAAATAGGGTTAGCTAAATTATGAAAACTGGGTGGTATGGGCAAGTGGGGTGAAGAGCCTGCTCCGATGCTGTAGACCTCTATGATTCTTTGACTCTAAGGGCAGGATTTATATAATTAGTGGTATGGCTCTGGTTAGTGCTGTAGAACAGAGAGATGTAGGGGTTCCGGTACATAATTCTTTGAAATTTGCATCACATGCAGGCAGGGTGGTTAAGAAGATGCTTACCACACTTGCCTTCACTGCTCAGACCTTTGAAACAAGGCCTGGTATGTGGGATAGGAGGCTGGGACATGGGACAGTTTAGGCCCTAAAATTATTTAACTCGATATTGAGTCTGGAGGGCTGCAGGGTCCCCAAGCGGAAAATGAGGTGTTGTTCTTTGGGCTTTGCTGGAATACTGCAGCAAGCCAGAGACAGAGATGTTGGCCAAGGAACAGGGTGGTGCCTTAAACTGACAGGCAACAGCTAGTTCAGAGTCTTTTTTGCGGGCAGAACATAGATGTTCTGCGAAGAGGTCACCCAGTCCCTGCCTTGTTTCCCCAAAGTAGAGGAGACCACATTGTGAGCATTGAATGCAGTAGACTAGATTCTGGGAAGTGCAGGCAAAGTGTTGCTACACCTGGAAGGGATGTTTGGGCCCTTGGATTCTGAGGAGGCAGGAGCTAAATGGGCAGGTGTTGCACCTTCGCTGGTTACAGGGGAAGATGCCATAGGGCTGTTGGGAAGGTGTTGGGGGTGAAGGAAGAGTGGACCAGGGTATCCCAGAGGGAACGGTCCCTGCAGAAGGTGGACAAGGGAGGAGAGGGGAATATTTGTCTGGTGGTGGCATCTTGCTGGATGTGGTAGAAATGGCATCTTATGATCTTCTGGATGTGGATGCTGGTGGGATGGTAGGTGAGAATAAGGGAAATCCTATCACTGTTGCAGGAGGGAAGAGAAGGGGTGAGGATGGAAGAGCAGGAGATGGGTTGGACCTGGTTAAGGGTCCCGTTGACAGTGGTGCTGGGGAATCCTCACTTGAGGAAGAAGGTGGACGTTTCAGATGCTCCCTTGTCGAAGTTGGCTTCATCTGAACATGTAGGATGGAGATTGAGGAGCTGAGAGAATGGGATGGAGTCTTTACAGGAAGTGGGGTGTGAGGATGTATAGTCCAGGTAGCAATGAGAGTCAGTGGGTTTGTAGTGGCCAGTCTATCCCCAGAGATGGCATCAGAAATGTTGACAAAAGGAAGGGAGGAGTCAGAGATAGACCAGGTGAAAGTGAGGGCAGGGTGGAAATTGGTGGCGAAATTGATGAAGTTTTCCAATTCCGGATGAGAGAGGGAAGCAGCTCAGACAATATCATCGATGTATTGGAGGAAGAGTTGTGGGTGGGGGCCTGAATAGGACTGGAAAAAGGAATGCTCCACGTACCCCACAAAGAAAAACTGGGACCCATGCATATACCCATGGCTACCCCTCTGGCCTGAAGAAAATGAGAGGAGTGAAAAGAGAAGTTGGCAAGGGTGAGGTCAAGCTTGGCCAAGCAGAGGATGGTGGGGTGAGTGGGGATGGTTCAGGCCTTTGCTCCAGGAAGAAGCGGAAAGCCCTAAGACCCTCCTGGTGGGGCACGGATGTGTCAGAGGATTGAGCATCCATGGTAAAGAGGAGGTGGCTGGAACGGGCCAACTGGAAGTTTTGAAACCAGTGTAAGGCGTCCGAGGAATCATGAATGTACGTGGGTAGGGATTGGATCAGGGGAGAGAAGACTGAGTCAAGGTAGGTGCAGGCTGCAACAATGAGCCTACCCTGTTTGAGGATTTCTGGGAGGAGGTAGAAGTGAGCTGTGTGGGGCTGGGGGACCATGAGCTTGGAAGTGGGGTGGGAGATCACCAGATGAAATGAGAAGTTACATAATAGATATAGTGGCCTGATATGTCAATGGTGGGGTCATGGTCCAGGGGATGATAGGAGAAGGTATCAGTGAGCTGGTGATCAGCCTCTGCAATGTAGCGATCAGTATGTCAGACTACAATAGCACCACCCTTATCGGCAGGCTTAATAGCAAAGTCAGGGTCCGATCTAAGTGTACGGAGTGCAGTCAGTACAGAGGGAGATGATTTGGATTTGTTGAAGAGGGCAGAGAAAATGAGGCGATCGATATCACGTCAGTTCTGTGGAAGGGTCAATGGACCTGAAACGTTAACTCTGTTTTCTTCTTCACAGATGCTGCCAGACCTGCTGAGCTTTTCCAACAACTTTGTTTTTCTTCCCAGTCTATTGCATTCACTGCTCACAACGTGGTCTCCTCTACAATGGGGAAACGAAGCACAGATTGGCTGACCGCTTCACAGAACATCTACGTTCTGTTTGCAAAAGAGACCCTGAACTACCTGTTGCCTGCCACTTTAATGCACCACCCTGTTCCCTGGCCAACATTTGTGTCTCTGGCTTGCTGCAGTATTCCAGCAAAGCTCAAAGATCGGCACCTCATTTTCCACTTGGGGACCCTGCAGCCCTGCAGAATCAATATCAAGTTCAATAATTTTAGGATCTAAACTCTCCCATGTCCCAGCCCCCTACCACACACACCAGACCTTGTTACCACATAGCTTGTCATTACACACCACCACCTGTTGTTAGTCACTATTAGTCCCCATTAGCAACTATTCACCCTTGCAGCCTCATTGTTATCAACTCCTTGTCTGTCCAACTGCTCTTCTCTCTCTTTAGGCTGTATCCTATTGTTTACTCCCTACCTATCCCCTTCCCTTTTTACTGCATATAAACTGATGTTTTCCCAGCCACCATCAGTTTGAGGAAGGGTCACTAGACCCAAAACGTTAACTCTGTTTTTCCCCTTCGCAGATGTTGCCCGACCTGCTGATCCTTCCCAGCAACTTTATTTTTATTCCTGATTTACAGCATCCACAGTTCTCTCAGTTTTTATTTACTGGGATGCAGCTAGGAATGGAAGGTTTGAGTTA
The DNA here is from genome assembly GCF_030684315.1 of Stegostoma tigrinum. Lineage (NCBI taxonomy): Eukaryota > Metazoa > Chordata > Chondrichthyes > Orectolobiformes > Stegostomatidae > Stegostoma > Stegostoma tigrinum. The sequence goes on along the minus strand of NC_081384.1, from coordinate 1,607,086 downwards.
TAAAGATAGGCTGGAACTTTTTTCACTGGAGTGCAGGAGGTTGAGAGATGACTTTATAGGAGGTTTATAAAGTCATGAGGGGCATAGATAAAGTGAATAGCAAAGGTTTCTCCCGAGGGTGAGTCAGTGCAAACACCACAGAAGGCATTCTGTCTGACACGTCACAGCTTGGTATGGCAACTGCTGTGCCTAGGACTGTAAGAAATTATAGAGTTGTAAACATAGCCCTGTCCATCACGCAAGCCAACCTTCCATCCATTGACTCCATCTATACTTCCTGCTATCTCAGGAAGACAGCCAACATAATCCACACCGGTTATAATGTCTTCCAACCTCTTCACTCAGACTAAAGATACTAAAGCTTAAACTTACGTACCAACAGATTCAAGAACAGCTTCTTTCCCGCTGTTATTAGACTTCTGAATGGACATCTCAAATTTTATGTAAATGCTGATCTCACTGTTTATGCACCTTCTCAGCAGCCATAACATTGCATTCCTCGCTCTGCTCTATTACCCTAATGTACTTTGTATGGTATGATCTGCCTGTCTTGCACGCAATACAAAACTTTCACTGTACCTAGGTACATGTGACAATGATAAATTAAATCAATATTTTTAAGACAAGAGGAGGAAAAATTTAAAAAGGACATGAGGGGCAACTTTTACAGAGAGTGTGGCTGGTGTGTGGAGTGAACTGCCAGAGGAAATGGTGGATGCAAGTACAGATACAACATTTAAGTGACATTTGGATAAGTACATGAATAGGAAAGATTTGGAGGGATATGGGACAAACACAGGCATGTAGGACTAGTTTGGTTTGGGACCATTGTTGGTGTGGACTAGTGGGACCGAAGGGCCTTTTTCCACACTGTGTGACTCTGTGACTGTACAACCCTCGATTCCTTTTTCTCACATGAAATTGTCTAGTTTTCCTTAACCATCAAACTCTCTGTAGCTACTGCCTGTGGAAGTGAGTCCCACATTCTCACCACGTTCTGGGTGAGAAAATTACTCCTGAATTTTACACCAAGTTGTATTTCTTGGTGAATGTTTTATGTCAAAAGTCTCTAATTCTGCTGTTCCCCACATTCTCTCTGTATCCACTCTGTCAAAACCCTTCGCCATTTTACATCAAACCAACGGGTCAACCATCAACATTCTTCTCTTCAATGAAATACGACTTCAGCCAAACCATCCATCTTCTGATCTGTGTCCTTCAAACTTCTCATATCATCCATGGGAATCCTCTCTAAATTGGCCCCAGTGCCATCTACTACATGAGATCCAGAACTACATACTTTACTCAACATGGCCTGATGAAACGTTCGAATTGTGGATGGCAACAGTTCAAGAAGGCAGCCCATCACCACTTTCTCAAGGACAACTAGGGACAGGCAATAAATGCTGGCCAGACAGCAATACCCATATCCCACAAATGAATAAAAAATAAGTAAGGTCTAAGGAAGGAATTCTATAATTTTAGGGATGAGGTATGTGAAGGCTGCTAATTGTAACATGTTCAAAATTGGGGATTCTAGAGGGTGAATCAGGAGCTGTAACCCAGTGAGAGTCAGGACCATCAGGGACTGTGTCCCAGTGAGAGTCAGCATCTTCAGGAACTGCATCCCAGTGAGAGTCAGCCCCTTCAGGAGCTGTATCCCAGTGAGAGTCAGCATCTTCAGAAACTTTATCCCAGTGAGAGACAGCATTTTCAGGAGCTGTATCCCAGTGAGAGTCAGGACCTTCAGGAATTGTATCGCAGTGAGAGTCAGGATCTTCAGGAGCTGTATCCCAGTGAGAGTCAGGACCTTCAGGGACTGTGTCCCAGTGAGAATCAGCATCTTCAGGAACTGCGTCCCAGTGAGAGTCAGCCCCTTCAGGAGCTGTATCCCAGTGATAATCAGCATCTTCAGGAACTGCGTCCCAGTGAGAGTCAGCCCCTTCAGGAGCTGTATCCCAGTGAGAGTCAGCATCTTCAGAAGCTTTATCCCAGTGAGATTCAGCACCTTCAGCAACTGTGTCCCAGTGAGAGTCAGCACCTTCAGGAACTGCATCCCAGTGAAATTCAGCACCTTCAGGGACTGTATCCCAGTGAGAGCCAGCACCTCAAGGGTCTAGGCCCGAAACGTCAGCTTTTGTGCTCCTGAGATGCTGCTTGGCCTGCTTTGTTCATCCAGCTTCACACTTTATTTCCTTCAGGGACTGTATCCCAGTGAGAGTCAGGACCCTCAGGAAATGTATCGCAGTGACAGTCAGCACCTTCAGGAACTGTGAGCCAGTGAGAGTCAGCATCTTCAGGAGCTGTATCCCAGTGAGATTCAGCACCTTCAGGGACTGTATCCCAGTGAGAGTCAGCACCTTCAGGGACTGAATCCCAGTGAGAGTCAGCCCCTTCAGGAACTGTATCCCAGTGAGACTCAGCACCTTCAGGAACTGTATCCCAGTGAGACTCAGCATCTTCAGGAGCTGTATCCCAATGAAATTCAGCACCTTCAGGGATTGTATCTCAGTGAAAGGCAGCACCTTCAGGGACTGCATCCCAGTGAGAGTCAGCACCTACAGGGACAGAGTCCCAGTGAGAGTCAGCATCTTCAGCAGCTGTATCCCAGTGAAATTCAGCACCTTCAGGAGCTGTATCCCAGTGAGAGTCAGCTCCTTCTGGAACTGTATCCCAGTGAGAGTCAGGACCTTCAGGAACTGTATATTAGTGAGAGTTAGCACCTTCAGGGACTGTATCCCAGTGAGATTCAGCACCTTCAGGAACTGTGAGCCAGTGAGAGTCAGCACCTTCAGGAACTGTATCCCAGTGAGAGTCAGCACCTTCAGGAACTGTATCCCAGTGAGAGTCAGGACCTTCAGGAACTGCGTCCCAGTGAGAGTCAGCCCCTTCAGGAGCTGTATCCCAGTGAGAGTCAGCACCTTCAGGAGCTATATCCCAGTGAGAGTCAGCACCTTCAGGGACTGTATCCCAGTGAGAGTCAGCATCTTCAGAAACTTTATCCCAGTGAGAGACAGCATTTTCAGGATCTGTATCCCAGTGAGAGTCAGGACCTTCAGGAACTGTATCGCAGTGAGAGTCAGGACCTTCAGGAGCTGTATCCCAGTGAGAGTCAGGACCTTCAGGGACTGTGTCCCAGTGAGAGTCAGCATCTTCAGGAACTGCGTCCCAGTGAGAGTCAGCCCCTTCAGGAGCTGTATCCCAGTGAGAGTCAGCATCTTCAGAAGCTTTATCCCAGTGAGATTCAGCACCTTCAGCAACTGTGTCCCAGTGAGAGTCAGCTCCTTCAGGAACTGTATCCCAGTGAGAGTCAGCACCTTCAGGAACTGCATCCCAGTGAGATTCAACACCTTCAGGGACTGTATCCCAGTGAAATTCAGCCCCTTCAGGGACCATGTCCCAGTGAGAGTCAGCACCTTCAGGAACTGTATCCCAGTGAAATTCAGCACCTTCAGGGACTGTATCCCAGTGAGAGCCAGCACCTCAAGGGTCTAGGCCCGAAACGGCAGCTTTTGTGCTCCTGAAATGCTGCTTGGCCTGCTGTGTTCATCCAGCTTCACACTTTATTACCTTCAGGGACTATATCCCAGTGAGAGTCAGGACCCTCAGGAAATGTGATCCAGTGAGAGTCAGCATCTTCAGGAGCTGTATCCCAGTGAGATTCAGCACCTTCAGGGACTGTATCCCAGTGAGAGTCAGCATCTTCAGAAACTTTATCCCAGTGAGAGACAGCATTTTCAGGATCTGTATCCCAGTGAGAGTCAGGACCTTCAGGAACTGTATCGCAGTGAGAGTCAGGACCTTCAGGAGCTGTATCCCAGTGAGAGTCAGGACCTTCAGGGACTGTATCCCAGTGAGAGTCAGCACCTTCAGGGACTGAATCCCAGTGAGAGTCAGCCCCTTCAGGAACTGTATCCCAGTGAGAGTCAGCCCCTTCAGGAACTGTATCCCAGTGAGAGTCAGCACCTTCAGGGACTGTATCCCAGTGAGAGTCAGCTCCTTCAGGGATTGTATCTCAATGAGAGTCAGCATCTGCAGCAGCTGTATCCCAGTGAAATTCAGCACCTTCAGGAGCTGTATCCCAGTGAGAGTCAGCTCCTTCAGGAACTGCATCCCAGTGAGAGTCAGGACCTTAAGGAACTGTATATTAGTGAGAGTTAGCACCTTCAGGGACTGTATCCCAGTGAGATTCAGCACCTTCAGGAGCTGTATCCCAGTGAGACTCAGCATCTTCAAGAGCTGTATCCCAGTGAGAGTCAGCATCTTTAGGAGCTGTGTGCCAGTTAGAGTCAGCATCTTCAGGAGCTGTGTGCCAGTGAAATTCAGCACCTTCAGCGACTGTATCCCAGTGAGAGTCAGGACCTTCAGGAACTGTATCGCAGTGAGAGTCAGGACCTTCAGGAACTGCATCCCAGTGAGAGTCAGGACCTTCAGGAAATGTATATTAGTGAGAGTCAGCACCTTCGGGGACTGTATCCCATTGGGAGTCAGGACCCTCAGGAAACGTATCGCAGTGAGAGTCAGCACCTTCAGGAGCTGTATCCCAGTGAAATTCAGCACCTTCAGGAGCTGTATCCCAGTGAGAGTCAGCACCTTCAGGAACTGTATCCCAGTGAGAGTCAGCACCTTCAGGAGCTGTATCCCAGTGAGATTCAGCACCTTCAGGAACTGTATCCCAGTGAGAGTCAGCACCTTCAGGAACTGTATCCCAGTGAGAGTCAGCACCTTCAGGAGCTGTATCCCAGTGAGATTCAGCACCTTCAGGAACTGTATCCCAGTGAGAATCAGCACCTTCAGGAACTGTATCCCAGTGAGAGTCAGCACCTTCAGGAACTGTATCCCAGTGAGAGTCAGCATCTTCAGGAACTGTATCGCAGTGAGAGTCAGGACCTTCAGGAACTGTATCCCTGTGAGAGTCAGGACCTTCAGGAACTGCATCCCAGTGAGAGTCAGCACCTTCAGGAACTGTATCCCAGTGAGATTCAGCACCTTCAGGAACTGTATCCCAGTGAGAGTCAGCACCTTCAGGAACTGTATCCCAGTGAGAGTCAGCACCTTCAGGAGCTGTATCCCAGTGAGATTCAGCACCTTCAGGAACTGTATCCCAGTGAGAATCAGCACCTTCAGGAGCTGTATCCCAGTGAGAGTCAGCACCTTCAGGAACTGTATCCCAGTGAGAGTCAGCATCTTCAGGAACTGTATCGCAGTGAGAGTCAGGACCTTCAGGAACTGTATCCCTGTGAGAGTCAGGACCTTCAGGAACTGCATCCCAGTGAGAGTCAGCACCTTCAGGAACTGCATCCCAGTGAGAGTCAGCACCTTCAGGAACTGTATCCCAGTGAGATTCAGCATCTTCAGGAACTGTATCACAGTGAGAGTCAGGACCTTCAGGAACTGTATCCCAGTGAGAGTCAGGACCTTCAGGAACTGTATCCCAGTGAGAGTCAGCACCTTCAGGAACTGTATCCCAGTGAGAATCAGCACCTTCAGGAACTGTATCCCAGTGAGAGTCAGCATCTTCAGGAACTGTATCGCAGTGAGAGTCAGGACCTTCAGGAACTGTATCCCAGTGAGAGTCAGCACCTTCAGGAACTGTATCCCAGTGAGAGTCAGCACCTTCAGGAACTGTATCCCAGTGAGAATCAGCACCTTCAGGAACTGTATCCCTGTGAGAGTCAGGACCTTCAGGAGCTGTATCCCAGTGAGAGTCAGGACCTTCAGGAACTGTATCCCAGTGAGAATCAGCACCTTCAGGAACTGTATCGCAGTGAGAGTCAGGACCTTCAGGAACTGTATCCGAGTGAGAGTCAGGACCTTCAGGAACTGTATCCCAGTGAGAATCAGCACCTTCAGGAACTGTATCGCAGTGAGAGTCAGGACCTTCAGGAACTGTATCCCTGTGAGAGTCAGGACCTTCAGGAGCTGTATCCCAGTGAGAGTCAGGACCTTCAGGAACTGTATCCCAGTGAGAATCAGCACCTTCAGGAGCTGTATCCCAGTGAGAGTCAGGACCTTCAGGAACTGTATCCCAGTGAGAGTCAGCACCTTCAGGAACTGTATCCCTGTGAGAGTCAGGACCTTCAGGAGCTGTATCCCAGTGAGAGTCAGCATCTTCAGAAACTTTATCCCAGTGAGAGACAGCATTTTCAGGATCTGTATCCCAGTGAGAGTCAGGACCTTCAGGAACTGTATCGCAGTGAGAGTCAGGACCTTCAGGAGCTGTATCCCAGTGAGAGTCAGGACCTTCAGGGACTGTGTCCCAGTGAGAGTCAGCATCTTCAGGAACTGCGTCCCAGTGAGAGTCAGCCCCTTCAGGAGCTGTATCCCAGTGAGAGTCAGCATCTTCAGAAGCTTTATCCCAGTGAGATTCAGCACCTTCAGCAACTGTGTCCCAGTGAGAGTCAGCTCCTTCAGGAACTGTATCCCAGTGAGAGTCAGCACCTTCAGGAACTGCATCCCAGTGAGATTCAACACCTTCAGGGACTGTATCCCAGTGAAATTCAGCCCCTTCAGGGACCATGTCCCAGTGAGAGTCAGCACCTTCAGGAACTGTATCCCAGTGAAATTCAGCACCTTCAGGGACTGTATCCCAGTGAGAGCCAGCACCTCAAGGGTCTAGGCCCGAAACGGCAGCTTTTGTGCTCCTGAAATGCTGCTTGGCCTGCTGTGTTCATCCAGCTTCACACTTTATTACCTTCAGGGACTATATCCCAGTGAGAGTCAGGACCCTCAGGAAATGTGATCCAGTGAGAGTCAGCATCTTCAGGAGCTGTATCCCAGTGAGATTCAGCACCTTCAGGGACTGTATCCCAGTGAGAGTCAGCATCTTCAGAAACTTTATCCCAGTGAGAGACAGCATTTTCAGGATCTGTATCCCAGTGAGAGTCAGGACCTTCAGGAACTGTATCGCAGTGAGAGTCAGGACCTTCAGGAGCTGTATCCCAGTGAGAGTCAGGACCTTCAGGGACTGTATCCCAGTGAGAGTCAGCACCTTCAGGGACTGAATCCCAGTGAGAGTCAGCCCCTTCAGGAACTGTATCCCAGTGAGAGTCAGCACCTTCAGGGACTGTATCCCAGTGAGAGTCAGCTCCTTCAGGGATTGTATCTCAATGAGAGTCAGCATCTGCAGCAGCTGTATCCCAGTGAAATTCAGCACCTTCAGGAGCTGTATCCCAGTGAGAGTCAGCTCCTTCAGGAACTGCATCCCAGTGAGAGTCAGGACCTTAAGGAACTGTATATTAGTGAGAGTTAGCACCTTCAGGGACTGTATCCCAGTGAGATTCAGCACCTTCAGGAGCTGTATCCCAGTGAGACTCAGCATCTTCAAGAGCTGTATCCCAGTGAGAGTCAGCATCTTTAGGAGCTGTGTGCCAGTTAGAGTCAGCATCTTCAGGAGCTGTGTGCCAGTGAAATTCAGCACCTTCAGGGACTGTATCCCAGTGAGAGTCAGGACCTTCAGGAACTGTATCGCAGTGAGAGTCAGGACCTTCAGGAACTGCATCCCAGTGAGAGTCAGGACCTTCAGGAAATGTATATTAGTGAGAGTCAGCACCTTCGGGGACTGTATCCCATTGGGAGTCAGGACCCTCAGGAAACGTATCGCAGTGAGAGTCAGCACCTTCAGGAGCTGTATCCCAGTGAAATTCAGCACCTTCAGGAGCTGTATCCCAGTGAGAGTCAGCACCTTCAGGAACTGTATCCCAGTGAGAGTCAGCACCTTCAGGAGCTGTATCCCAGTGAGATTCAGCACCTTCAGGAACTGTATCCCAGTGAGAGTCAGCACCTTCAGGAGCTGTATCCCAGTGAGATTCAGCACCTTCAGGAACTGTATCCCAGTGAGAATCAGCACCTTCAGGAACTGTATCCCAGTGAGAGTCAGCACCTTCAGGAACTGTATCCCAGTGAGAGTCAGCATCTTCAGGAACTGTATCGCAGTGAGAGTCAGGACCTTCAGGAACTGTATCCCTGTGAGAGTCAGGACCTTCAGGAACTGCATCCCAGTGAGAGTCAGCACCTTCAGGAACTGTATCCCAGTGAGATTCAGCACCTTCAGGAACTGTATCCCAGTGAGAGTCAGCACCTTCAGGAACTGTATCCCAGTGAGAGTCAGCACCTTCAGGAGCTGTATCCCAGTGAGATTCAGCACCTTCAGGAACTGTATCCCAGTGAGAATCAGCACCTTCAGGAGCTGTATCCCAGTGAGAGTCAGCACCTTCAGGAACTGTATCCCAGTGAGAGTCAGCATCTTCAGGAACTGTATCGCAGTGAGAGTCAGGACCTTCAGGAACTGTATCCCTGTGAGAGTCAGGACCTTCAGGAAATGCATCCCAGTGAGAGTCAGCACCTTCAGGAACTGCATCCCAGTGAGAGTCAGCACCTTCAGGAACTGTATCCCAGTGAGAGTCAGCACCTTCAGGAACTGTATCCCAGTGAGATTCAGCATCTTCAGGAACTGTATCACAGTGAGAGTCAGGACCTTCAGGAACTGTATCCCAGTGAGAGTCAGCACCTTCAGGAACTGTATCCCAGTGAGAGTCAGCATCTTCAGGAACTGTATCGCAGTGAGAGTCAGCACCTTCAGGAACTGTATCCCATTGAGAGTCAGCACCTTCAGGAACTGTATCCCAGTGAGAATCAGCACCTTCAGGAACTGTATCCCTGTGAGAGTCAGGACCTTCAGGAGCTGTATCCCAGTGAGAGTCAGGACCTTCAGGAACTGTATCCCAGTGAGAATCAGCACCTTCAGGAACTGTATCGCAGTGAGAGTCAGGACCTTCAGGAACTGTATCCGAGTGAGAGTCAGGACCTTCAGGAACTGTATCCCAGTGAGAATCAGCACCTTCAGGAACTGTATCGCAGTGAGAGTCAGGACCTTCAGGAACTGTATCCCTGTGAGAGTCAGGACCTTCAGGAGCTGTATCCCAGTGAGAGTCAGGACCTTCAGGAACTGTATCCCAGTGAGAATCAGCACCTTCAGGAGCTGTATCCCAGTGAGAGTCAGGACCTTCAGGAACTGTATCCCAGTGAGAGTCAGCACCTTCAGGAACTGTATCCCTGTGAGAGTCAGGACCTTCAGGAGCTGTATCCCAGTGAGAGTCAGCATCTTCAGAAACTTTATCCCAGTGAGAGACAGCATTTTCAGGATCTGTATCCCAGTGAGAGTCAGGACCTTCAGGAACTGTATCGCAGTGAGAGTCAGGACCTTCAGGAGCTGTATCCCAGTGAGAGTCAGGACCTTCAGGGACTGTATCCCAGTGAGAGTCAGCACCTTCAGGGACTGAATCCCAGTGAGAGTCAGCCCCTTCAGGAACTGTATCCCAGTGAGAGTCAGCCCCTTCAGGAACTGTATCCCAGTGAGAGTCAGCACCTTCAGGGACTGTATCCCAGTGAGAGTCAGCTCCTTCAGGGATTGTATCTCAATGAGAGTCAGCATCTGCAGCAGCTGTATCCCAGTGAAATTCAGCACCTTCAGGAGCTGTATCCCAGTGAGAGTCAGCTCCTTCAGGAACTGCATCCCAGTGAGAGTCAGGACCTTAAGGAACTGTATATTAGTGAGAGTTAGCACCTTCAGGGACTGTATCCCAGTGAGATTCAGCACCTTCAGGAGCTGTATCCCAGTGAGACTCAGCATCTTCAAGAGCTGTATCCCAGTGAGAGTCAGCATCTTTAGGAGCTGTGTGCCAGTTAGAGTCAGCATCTTCAGGAGCTGTGTGCCAGTGAAATTCAGCACCTTCAGGGACTGTATCCCAGTGAGAGTCAGGACCCTCAGGAACTGTATCGCAGTGAGAGTCAGGACCTTCAGGAACTGCATCCCAGTGAGAGTCAGGACCTTCAGGAAATGTATATTAGTGAGAGTCAGCACCTTCGGGGACTGTATCCCATTGGGAGTCAGGACCCTCAGGAAACGTATCGCAGTGAGAGTCAGCACCTTCAGGAGCTGTATCCCAGTGAAATTCAGCACCTTCAGGAGCTGTATCCCAGTGAGAGTCAGCACCTTCAGGAACTGTATCCCAGTGAGAGTCAGCACCTTCAGGAGCTGTATCCCAGTGAGATTCAGCACCTTCAGGAACTGTATCCCAGTGAGAGTCAGCACCTTCAGGAACTGTATCCCAGTGAGAGTCAGCACCTTCAGGAGCTGTATCCCAGTGAGATTCAGCACCTTTAGGAACTGTATCCCAGTGAGAATCAGCACCTTCAGGAACTGTATCCCAGTGAGAGTCAGCACCTTCAGGAACTGTATCCCAGTGAGAGTCAGCATCTTCAGGAACTGTATCGCAGTGAGAGTCAGGACCTTCAGGAACTGTATCCCTGTGAGAGTCAGGACCTTCAGGAACTGCATCCCAGTGAGAGTCAGCACCTTCAGGAACTGTATCCCAGTGAGATTCAGCACCTTCTGGAACTGTATCCCAGTGAGAGTCAGCACCTTCAGGAACTGTATCCCAGTGAGAGTCAGCACCTTCAGGAGCTGTATCCCAGTGAGATTCAGCACCTTCAGGAACTGTATCCCAGTGAGAATCAGCACCTTCAGGAGCTGTATCGCAGTGAGAGTCAGGACCTTCAGGAACTGTATCCCTGTGAGAGTCAGGACCTTCAGGAACTGCATCCCAGTGAGAGTCAGCACCTTCAGGAACTGTATCCCAGTGAGAGTCAGCACCTTCAGGAACTGTATCCCAGTGAGATTCAGCATCTTCAGGAACTGTATCACAGTGAGAGTCAGGACCTTCAGGAACTGTATCCCAGTGAGAGTCAGCACCTTCAGGAACTGTATCCCAGTGAGAGTCAGCACCTTCAGGAACTGTATCCCAGTGAGAGTCAGCATCTTCAGGAACTGTATCGCAGTGAGAGTCAGGACCTTCAGGAACTGTATCCCAGTGAGAGTCAGCACCTTCAGGAACTGTATCCCAGTGAGAATCAGCACCTTCAGGAACTGTATCCCTGTGAGAGTCAGGACCTTCAGGAGCTGTATCCCAGTGAGAGTCAGGACCTTCAGGAACTGTATCCCAGTGAGAATCAGCACCTTCAGGAACTGTATCGCAGTGAGAGTCAGGACCTTCAGGAACTGTATCCGAGTGAGAGTCAGGACCTTCAGGAACTGTATCCCAGTGAGAATCAGCACCTTCAGGAACTGTATCGCAGTGAGAGTCAGGACCTTCAGGAACTGTATCCCTGTGAGAGTCAGGACCTTCAGGAGCTGTATCCCAGTGAGAGTCAGGACCCTCAGGAAATGTGATCCAGTGAGAGTCAGCATCTTCAGGAGCTGTATCCCAGTGAGATTCAGCACCTTCAGGGACTGTATCCCAGTGAGAGTCAGCATCTTCAGAAACTTTATCCCAGTGAGAGACAGCATTTTCAGGATCTGTATCCCAGTGAGAGTCAGGACCTTCAGGAACTGTATCGCAGTGAGAGTCAGGACCTTCAGGAGCTGTATCCCAGTGAGAGTCAGGACCTTCAGGGACTGTATCCCAGTGAGAGTCAGCACCTTCAGGGACTGAATCCCAGTGAGAGTCAGCCCCTTCAGGAACTGTATCCCAGTGAGAGTCAGCCCCTTCAGGAACTGTATCCCAGTGAGAGTCAGCACCTTCAGGGACTGTATCCCAGTGAGAGTCAGCTCCTTCAGGGATTGTATCTCAATGAGAGTCAGCATCTGCAGCAGCTGTATCCCAGTGAAATTCAGCACCTTCAGGAGCTGTATCCCAGTGAGAGTCAGCTCCTTCAGGAACTGCATCCCAGTGAGAGTCAGGACCTTAAGGAACTGTATATTAGTGAGAGTTAGCACCTTCAGGGACTGTATCCCAGTGAGATTCAGCACCTTCAGGAGCTGTATCCCAGTGAGACTCAGCATCTTCAAGAGCTGTATCCCAGTGAGAGTCAGCATCTTTAGGAGCTGTGTGCCAGTTAGAGTCAGCATCTTCAGGAGCTGTGTGCCAGTGAAATTCAGCACCTTCAGCGACTGTATCCCAGTGAGAGTCAGGACCTTCAGGAACTGTATCGCAGTGAGAGTCAGGACCTTCAGGAACTGCATCCCAGTGAGAGTCAGGACCTTCAGGAAATGTATATTAGTGAGAGTCAGCACCTTCGGGGACTGTATCCCATTGGGAGTCAGGACCCTCAGGAAACGTATCGCAGTGAGAGTCAGCACCTTCAGGAGCTGTATCCCAGTGAAATTCAGCACCTTCAGGAGCTGTATCCCAGTGAGAGTCAGCACCTTCAGGAACTGTATCCCAGTGAGAGTCAGCACCTTCAGGAGCTGTATCCCAGTGAGATTCAGCACCTTCAGGAACTGTATCCCAGTGAGAGTCAGCACCTTCAGGAACTGTATCCCAGTGAGAGTCAGCACCTTCAGGAGCTGTATCCCAGTGAGATTCAGCACCTTCAGGAACTGTATCCCAGTGAGAATCAGCACCTTCAGGAACTGTATCCCAGTGAGAGTCAGCACCTTCAGGAACTGTATCCCAGTGAGAGTCAGCATCTTCAGGAACTGTATCGCAGTGAGAGTCAGGACCTTCAGGAACTGTATCCCTGTGAGAGTCAGGACCTTCAGGAACTGCATCCCAGTGAGAGTCAGCACCTTCAGGAACTGTATCCCAGTGAGATTCAGCACCTTCAGGAACTGTATCCCAGTGAGAGTCAGCACCTTCAGGAACTGTATCCCAGTGAGAGTCAGCACCTTCAGGAGCTGTATCCCAGTGAGATTCAGCACCTTCAGGAACTGTATCCCAGTGAGAATCAGCACCTTCAGGAGCTGTATCCCAGTGAGAGTCAGCACCTTCAGGAACTGTATCCCAGTGAGAGTCAGCATCTTCAGGAACTGTATCGCAGTGAGAGTCAGGACCTTCAGGAACTGTATCCCTGTGAGAGTCAGGACCTTCAGGAACTGCATCCCAGTGAGAGTCAGCACCTTCAGGAACTGCATCCCAGTGAGAGTCAGCACCTTCAGGAACTGTATCCCAGTGAGATTCAGCATCTTCAGGAACTGTATCACAGTGAGAGTCAGGACCTTCAGGAACTGTATCCCAGTGAGAGTCAGGACCTTCAGGAACTGTATCCCAGTGAGAGTCAGCACCTTCAGGAACTGTATCCCAGTGAGAATCAGCACCTTCAGGAACTGTATCCCAGTGAGAGTCAGCATCTTCAGGAACTGTATCGCAGTGAGAGTCAGGACCTTCAGGAACTGTATCCCAGTGAGAGTCAGCACCTTCAGGAACTGTATCCCAGTGAGAGTCAGCACCTTCAGGAACTGTATCCCAGTGAGAATCAGCACCTTCAGGAACTGTATCCCTGTGAGAGTCAGGACCTTCAGGAGCTGTATCCCAGTGAGAGTCAGGACCTTCAGGAACTGTATCCCAGTGAGAATCAGCACCTTCAGGAACTGTATCGCAGTGAGAGTCAGGACCTTCAGGAACTGTATCCGAGTGAGAGTCAGGACCTTCAGGAACTGTATCCCAGTGAGAATCAGCACCTTCAGGAACTGTATCGCAGTGAGAGTCAGGACCTTCAGGAACTGTATCCCTGTGAGAGTCAGGACCTTCAGGAGCTGTATCCCAGTGAGAGTCAGGACCTTCAGGAACTGTATCCCAGTGAGAATCAGCACCTTCAGGAGCTGTATCCCAGTGAGAGTCAGGACCTTCAGGAACTGTATCCCAGTGAGAGTCAGCACCTTCAGGAACTGTATCCCTGTGAGAGTCAGGACCTTCAGGAGCTGTATCCCAGTGAGAGTCAGCATCTTCAGAAACTTTATCCCAGTGAGAGACAGCATTTTCAGGATCTGTATCCCAGTGAGAGTCAGGACCTTCAGGAACTGTATCGCAGTGAGAGTCAGGACCTTCAGGAGCTGTATCCCAGTGAGAGTCAGGACCTTCAGGGACTGTGTCCCAGTGAGAGTCAGCATCTTCAGGAACTGCGTCCCAGTGAGAGTCAGCCCCTTCAGGAGCTGTATCCCAGTGAGAGTCAGCATCTTCAGAAGCTTTATCCCAGTGAGATTCAGCACCTTCAGCAACTGTGTCCCAGTGAGAGTCAGCTCCTTCAGGAACTGTATCCCAGTGAGAGTCAGCACCTTCAGGAACTGCATCCCAGTGAGATTCAACACCTTCAGGGACTGTATCCCAGTGAAATTCAGCCCCTTCAGGGACCATGTCCCAGTGAGAGTCAGCACCTTCAGGAACTGTATCCCAGTGAAATTCAGCACCTTCAGGGACTGTATCCCAGTGAGAGCCAGCACCTCAAGGGTCTAGGCCCGAAACGGCAGCTTTTGTGCTCCTGAAATGCTGCTTGGCCTGCTGTGTTCATCCAGCTTCACACTTTATTACCTTCAGGGACTATATCCCAGTGAGAGTCAGGACCCTCAGGAAATGTGATCCAGTGAGAGTCAGCATCTTCAGGAGCTGTATCCCAGTGAGATTCAGCACCTTCAGGGACTGTATCCCAGTGAGAGTCAGCATCTTCAGAAACTTTATCCCAGTGAGAGACAGCATTTTCAGGATCTGTATCCCAGTGAGAGTCAGGACCTTCAGGAACTGTATCGCAGTGAGAGTCAGGACCTTCAGGAGCTGTATCCCAGTGAGAGTCAGGACCTTCAGGGACTGTATCCCAGTGAGAGTCAGCACCTTCAGGGACTGAATCCCAGTGAGAGTCAGCCCCTTCAGGAACTGTATCCCAGTGAGAGTCAGCACCTTCAGGGACTGTATCCCAGTGAGAGTCAGCTCCTTCAGGGATTGTATCTCAATGAGAGTCAGCATCTGCAGCAGCTGTATCCCAGTGAAATTCAGCACCTTCAGGAGCTGTATCCCAGTGAGAGTCAGCTCCTTCAGGAACTGCATCCCAGTGAGAGTCAGGACCTTAAGGAACTGTATATTAGTGAGAGTTAGCACCTTCAGGGACTGTATCCCAGTGAGATTCAGCACCTTCAGGAGCTGTATCCCAGTGAGACTCAGCATCTTCAAGAGCTGTATCCCAGTGAGAGTCAGCATCTTTAGGAGCTGTGTGCCAGTTAGAGTCAGCATCTTCAGGAGCTGTGTGCCAGTGAAATTCAGCACCTTCAGGGACTGTATCCCAGTGAGAGTCAGGACCTTCAGGAACTGTATCGCAGTGAGAGTCAGGACCTTCAGGAACTGCATCCCAGTGAGAGTCAGGACCTTCAGGAAATGTATATTAGTGAGAGTCAGCACCTTCGGGGACTGTATCCCATTGGGAGTCAGGACCCTCAGGAAACGTATCGCAGTGAGAGTCAGCACCTTCAGGAGCTGTATCCCAGTGAAATTCAGCACCTTCAGGAGCTGTATCCCAGTGAGAGTCAGCACCTTCAGGAACTGTATCCCAGTGAGAGTCAGCACCTTCAGGAGCTGTATCCCAGTGAGATTCAGCACCTTCAGGAACTGTATCCCAGTGAGAGTCAGCACCTTCAGGAGCTGTATCCCAGTGAGATTCAGCACCTTCAGGAACTGTATCCCAGTGAGAATCAGCACCTTCAGGAACTGTATCCCAGTGAGAGTCAGCACCTTCAGGAACTGTATCCCAGTGAGAGTCAGCATCTTCAGGAACTGTATCGCAGTGAGAGTCAGGACCTTCAGGAACTGTATCCCTGTGAGAGTCAGGACCTTCAGGAACTGCATCCCAGTGAGAGTCAGCACCTTCAGGAACTGTATCCCAGTGAGATTCAGCACCTTCAGGAACTGTATCCCAGTGAGAGTCAGCACCTTCAGGAACTGTATCCCAGTGAGAGTCAGCACCTTCAGGAGCTGTATCCCAGTGAGATTCAGCACCTTCAGGAACTGTATCCCAGTGAGAATCAGCACCTTCAGGAGCTGTATCCCAGTGAGAGTCAGCACCTTCAGGAACTGTATCCCAGTGAGAGTCAGCATCTTCAGGAACTGTATCGCAGTGAGAGTCAGGACCTTCAGGAACTGTATCCCTGTGAGAGTCAGGACCTTCAGGAACTGCATCCCAGTGAGAGTCAGCACCTTCAGGAACTGCATCCCAGTGAGAGTCAGCACCTTCAGGAACTGTATCCCAGTGAGAGTCAGCACCTTCAGGAACTGTATCCCAGTGAGATTCAGCATCTTCAGGAACTGTATCACAGTGAGAGTCAGGACCTTCAGGAACTGTATCCCAGTGAGAGTCAGCACCTTCAGGAACTGTATCCCAGTGAGAGTCAGCACCTTCAGGAACTGTATCCCAGTGAGAGTCAGCATCTTCAGGAACTGTATCGCAGTGAGAGTCAGCACCTTCAGGAACTGTATCCCATTGAGAGTCAGCACCTTCAGGAACTGTATCCCAGTGAGAATCAGCACCTTCAGGAACTGTATCCCTGTGAGAGTCAGGACCTTCAGGAGCTGTATCCCAGTGAGAGTCAGGACCTTCAGGAACTGTATCCCAGTGAGAGTCAGGACCTTCAGGAACTGTATCGCAGTGAGAGTCAGGACCTTCAGGAACTGTATCCGAGTGAGAGTCAGGACCTTCAGGAACTGTATCCCAGTGAGAATCAGCACCTTCAGGAACTGTATCGCAGTGAGAGTCAGGACCTTCAGGAACTGTATCCCTGTGAGAGTCAGGACCTTCAGGAGCTGTATCCCAGTGAGAGTCAGGACCTTCAGGAACTGTATCCCAGTGAGAATCAGCACCTTCAGGAGCTGTATCCCAGTGAGAGTCAGGACCTTCAGGAACTGTATCCCAGTGAGAGTCAGCACCTTCAGGAACTGTATCCCTGTGAGAGTCAGGACCTTCAGGAGCTGTATCCCAGTGAGAGTCAGCATCTTCAGAAACTTTATCCCAGTGAGAGACAGCATTTTCAGGATCTGTATCCCAGTGAGAGTCAGGACCTTCAGGAACTGTATCGCAGTGAGAGTCAGGACCTTCAGGAGCTGTATCCCAGTGAGAGTCAGGACCTTCAGGGACTGTATCCCAGTGAGAGTCAGCACCTTCAGGGACTGAATCCCAGTGAGAGTCAGCCCCTTCAGGAACTGTATCCCAGTGAGAGTCAGCCCCTTCAGGAACTGTATCCCAGTGAGAGTCAGCACCTTCAGGGACTGTATCCCAGTGAGAGTCAGCTCCTTCAGGGATTGTATCTCAATGAGAGTCAGCATCTGCAGCAGCTGTATCCCAGTGAAATTCAGCACCTTCAGGAGCTGTATCCCAGTGAGAGTCAGCTCCTTCAGGAACTGCATCCCAGTGAGAGTCAGGACCTTAAGGAACTGTATATTAGTGAGAGTTAGCACCTTCAGGGACTGTATCCCAGTGAGATTCAGCACCTTCAGGAGCTGTATCCCAGTGAGACTCAGCATCTTCAAGAGCTGTATCCCAGTGAGAGTCAGCATCTTTAGGAGCTGTGTGCCAGTTAGAGTCAGCATCTTCAGGAGCTGTGTGCCAGTGAAATTCAGCACCTTCAGGGACTGTATCCCAGTGAGAGTCAGGACCCTCAGGAACTGTATCGCAGTGAGAGTCAGGACCTTCAGGAACTGCATCCCAGTGAGAGTCAGGACCTTCAGGAAATGTATATTAGTGAGAGTCAGCACCTTCGGGGACTGTATCCCATTGGGAGTCAGGACCCTCAGGAAACGTATCGCAGTGAGAGTCAGCACCTTCAGGAGCTGTATCCCAGTGAAATTCAGCACCTTCAGGAGCTGTATCCCAGTGAGAGTCAGCACCTTCAGGAACTGTATCCCAGTGAGAGTCAGCACCTTCAGGAGCTGTATCCCAGTGAGATTCAGCACCTTCAGGAACTGTATCCCAGTGAGAGTCAGCACCTTCAGGAACTGTATCCCAGTGAGAGTCAGCACCTTCAGGAGCTGTATCCCAGTGAGATTCAGCACCTTCAGGAACTGTATCCCAGTGAGAATCAGCACCTTCAGGAACTGTATCCCAGTGAGAGTCAGCACCTTCAGGAACTGTATCGCAGTGAGAGTCAGCATCTTCAGGAACTGTATCGCAGTGAGAGTCAGGACCTTCAGGAACTGTATCCCTGTGAGAGTCAGGACCTTCAGGAACTGCATCCCAGTGAGAGTCAGCACCTTCAGGAACTGTATCCCAGTGAGATTCAGCACCTTCAGGAACTGTATCCCAGTGAGAGTCAGCACCTTCAGGAACTGTATCCCAGTGAGAGTCAGCACCTTCAGGAGCTGTATCCCAGTGAGATTCAGCACCTTCAGGAACTGTATCCCAGTGAGAATCAGCACCTTCAGGAGCTGTATCGCAGTGAGAGTCAGGACCTTCAGGAACTGTATCCCTGTGAGAGTCAGGACCTTCAGGAACTGCATCCCAGTGAGAGTCAGCACCTTCAGGAACTGTATCCCAGTGAGAGTCAGCACCTTCAGGAACTGTATCCCAGTGAGATTCAGCATCTTCAGGAACTGTATCACAGTGAGAGTCAGGACCTTCAGGAACTGTATCCCAGTGAGAGTCAGCACCTTCAGGAACTGTATCCCAGTGAGAGTCAGCACCTTCAGGAACTGTATCCCAGTGAGAGTCAGCATCTTCAGGAACTGTATCGCAGTGAGAGTCAGGACCTTCAGGAACTGTATCCCAGTGAGAGTCAGCACCTTCAGGAACTGTATCCCAGTGAGAATCAGCACCTTCAGGAACTGTATCCCTGTGAGAGTCAGGACCTTCAGGAGCTGTATCCCAGTGAGAGTCAGGACCTTCAGGAACTGTATCCCAGTGAGAATCAGCACCTTCAGGAACTGTATCGCAGTGAGAGTCAGGACCTTCAGGAACTGTATCCGAGTGAGAGTCAGGACCTTCAGGAACTGTATCCCAGTGAGAATCAGCACCTTCAGGAACTGTATCGCAGTGAGAGTCAGGACCTTCAGGAACTGTATCCCTGTGAGAGTCAGGACCTTCAGGAGCTGTATCCCAGTGAGAGTCAGGACCTTCAGGAACTGTATCCCAGTGAGAATCAGCACCTTCAGGAGCTGTATCCCAGTGAGAGTCAGGACCTTCAGGAACTGTATCCCAGTGAGAGTCAGCACCTTCAGGAACTGTATCCCTGTGAGAGTCAGGACCTTCAGGAGCTGTATCCCAGTGAGAGTCAGCACCTTCAGGAACTGTATCCCTGTGAGAGTCAGGACCTTCAGGAGCTGTATCCCAGTGAGAGTCAGGACCTTCAGGAACTGTATCCCAGTGAGAGTCAGCACCTTCAGGAACTGTATCCCAGTGAGAGTCAGCACCTTCAGGAACTGTATCCCAGTGAGAGTCAGGACCTTCAGGAACTGTATCCCAGTGAGAGTCAGCACCTTCAGGAACTGTATCCCAGTGATAGTCAGGACCTTCAGGAACTGTATCCCAGTGAGAGTCAGCACCTTCAGGAACTGTATCCCAGTGAGAGTCAGCACCTTCAGGAGCTGTATCCCAGTGAGAGTCAGCACCTTCAGGAGCTGTATCCCTGTGAGAGTCAGCACCTTCAGGAGCTGTATCCCAGTGAGAATCAGCACCTTCAGGAACTGTATCCCAGTGAGAGTCAGCACCTTCAGGAACTGTATCCCAGTGAGAGTCAGCACCTTCAGGAGCTGTATCGCAGTGAGAGTCAGCACCTTCAGGAACTGTATCCCAGTGAGAGTCAGCACCTTCAGGAACTGTATCCCAGTGAAATTCAGCCCCTTCAGGGACCATGTCCCAGTGAGAGTCAGCACCTTCAGGAACTGTATCCCAGTGAGAGTCAGCACCTTCAGGAACTGTATCCCAGTGAGAGTCAGCACCTTCAGGAACTGTATCCCAGTGAGGGCCAGCACCTTCAGGAACTGTATCCCAGTGAGAGTCAGCACCTTCAGGAACTGTATCCCAGTGAGAGTCAGCACCTTCAGGAACTGTATCCCAGTGAGAGTCAGCACCTTCAGGAACTGTATCCCAGTGAGAGTCAGCACCTTCAGGAGCTGTATCGCAGTGAGAATCAGCACCTTCAGGAACTGTATCCCAGTGAGAATCAGCACCTTCAGGAACTATCACCCAGTTATTAAATATATTTCAGTATTTAACCCTGATGTATTAGTTTGAAATACATCTGAGCATGAGCAACTAGAAATATTAGATAACAGAGTGTGAGGCTGGATGAACACAACAGGCCAAGCAGCATCTCAGAAGCAGGAAATCTGACGTTTCGGGCCTGGACCGTTCATAAAACCAGCCCAGCTTGTCCCCTCCCCCCACTCCATCACAACAACTCCCCAACCTGTTCTTCCTCTCACCCGTCCCCTTCTCCTACCTCAATCCGCACCTCCATTTCCCACCTACTAACCCCATCCCGCCCCCACCCCCCAACCCCCGACCTGTCCGTCCTCCCTGGACTGACCTATCCCCTCCCTACCTCCCCACCTATACTCTCTCCACCTATCTTCTTTTCTCTCCATCTCCAATCCCCCTCTCTCCCTATTTATTCCAGTTCCCTCCCCCCATCCCCCTCTCTGATGAAGAGTCTAGGCCCGAAACGTCAGCTTTTGTGCTCCTGAGATGCTGCTGGGCCTGCTGTGTTCATCCAGCCTCATTTTATTATCTTGGATTCTCCAGCATCTGCAGTTCCCATTATCTCTAAATAGAAATATTACACTGAACGCCATATGACTGTGAGGTGACAGAAAACAGATGTAGGCTCTTCACCATCGTATCCACTCTGCCACCGAATGTGAGCATGGCTGATGTGATAATCCTCAACTCCACTTTCCTGCCTGTTCCCTATCAGCTTTGATTTCTTTACTGATTAAAAACCTTTGTTACCAATAGCTAATTCAACACCAAACGCCCCATAGTGACTAAGCTAGGAACTGCATGAGAGATATTTGGAGTGCCACTTTCACGTTGGTTTGTGTCACTGACATCGTGGTCACCCTGGAAATCACAGATCCCAATTAACTAGAAAAACCTGTACGGGAATCTATTATTAAATACCTTGAAACAACAAATTACTTGTCTTTAATTTTGAGGCTTTCTTATATCTTTGATTTAATAAATCTCCTTTTATAGCGAAGTATTCGCATTGAAGAACCCAGAATGAACACTTCGCATCCTTCATTGCCAGGAATTCATTCGGAGACTTTGAATATGTTGGAGTGAGTAAACATCTCATGGTCCTTTTCAGGGACGTTATCGGACAAAATTTATACACAAACACACGAATTAGAAGCAGAAGTAGAAATTTGGCGCAGTGTCAAATATGGAAATGTTAAATACAGGTGACCAGAACTTGTCGACGAGACATGTTTTATCGATGATCAGAACAAGAGGTGATGTAATGATGAAGGGAGGTTTAAGGAGGAAATTCCAGAACTTAATGCCTCGGCACCTAAACACAAAACCACCAATGAGGGAAGCATTTAAAATTGGGGATGCTCAAGCAGCCAGAACTAGAGGAGTGCAGAAAAATAAATTACGGAAACTAATAGTGCTAAAGATGGATAAAGCTCCTGAACATGATAGTTTTCATTCCAGGTACTGAACAAAATAAGATGAGGCAATTACGAAGCTCTCCGAATTCACAAATTGTCCCTCTTGGATTAAAAATATGTCAAATGTCACTGTATAATTTAAAAAAGAAGGCGGGGAGAAACTAGATTACTCCAGACCTACAGAAATCTAATGCCAGTGAAATGAATAAGGACGGGGGAGCCGCACAGCTCTGCCTTGGAGCTGCTCCTGTAGCTGCTGCTCACAGCTGCCCTCGCATGGATTGTGATGATGCTGCAGAATTCGGGGATTTACGTATACATATCAAGTAATTAAACCCTTCTAACTGATTAAAGATTTAACAGCATCTTAGGTTTGTTCAGTACATCCCAGCAGTGGTGTGACTCTTTGATCTTTTACTTATCAATTCTGTGTCTGATACTACTTCTCTCACTAATACCCAATGTGGATGTGCCGGTGTAGGACCGGGGTGGACAAAGTCAGAAATCACACAACACCAGGTCATGGACCAACAAGTTTTTTTGAAATCACAAGCTTTCGGAGCATCACTCCTTCAGGTGTTACCTGAGGATGGAGTAAGGCTTCGAAAGCTGTGTTTTCAAATAAAGCTGTTGGACTATAACCTGGTGTTGTGTGATTTCTGACACAGAAACCAGAGGTTAACTATTTTAAAATCACTTACCATGAATGGCCCGAAACAGCCAATATCAATGGTGTTGGGACATCTAATAGCAGAATTCAGCAAAGAACCAGAAAGTTACATAAATTCTTGAAAAGCAAGAGGGTGATGTTGTTGGAGATAAGTGGCAATTTGAAATAAGATAACAAAGTGGATGAACACAGCAGGCCAAGCAGCATCTCAGGAGCACAAAAGCTGACGTTTCGGGCCTAGACTCTTCATCAGAGAGGGGGATAGGGAGAGGGTTCTGAAATAAATAGGGAGAGAGGGGGAGGCGGACCGAAGATGGATAGAGAAGATAGGTGGAGAGGAGAGTATAGGTGGGGAGGTGGGGACGGGATAGGTCAGTCCGGGGAAGATGGACAGGTCAAGGAGGCGGGATGGGGTTAGTAGGTGGGAAATGGAGGTACGGCTTGAGGTGGGAGGAGGGGATAGGTGAAAGGAAGAACAGGTTAGGAAGGCGGGGATGAGCTGGGCTGGTTTTGGGATGCAGTGGGGAAGGGGGAGATTTTGAAGCTTGTGAAGTCCACATTGATACCATTGGGCTGCAGGGCTCCCAAGTGGAATACGAGTTGCTGTTCCTGCAACCTTCGAGTGGCATCATTGTGGCACTGCAGGAGGCCCAGGATGGACATGTCGTCTAAGGAATGGGAGGGGGAGTTAAAATGGTTTGCGACTGGGAGGTGCAGTTGTTTATTGCGAACCGAGCGGAGGTGTTCTGCAAAGCGGTCCCCAAGTCTCCACTTGGTTTCCCCAATGTAGAGGAAGCCACAAGGGGTACAGTGGATACAGTATACCACATTGGCAGATGTGCAGGTGAACATCTGATTGACATGGAAAGTCATCTTGGGGCCTGGGATGGGGGTGAGGGAGGAGGTGTGGGTGCAGGTGTAGCACTTCCTGTGGTTGCAAGGAAAGGTGCCGGGTGTTCCTCATGGTAGGCTCATTCAGAAGGTCAGGAGGAATGGGATACAGGGGAACTTAGCTGTCTGGATACAGAATTGGCTGGCCAACAGAAGACAGCGAGTGGTAGTAGAAGGAAAATATTCTGCCTGGAAATCAGTGGTGAGTGGTGTTCCACAGGGCTCTGTCCTTGGGCCTCTACTGTTTGTAATTTTTATTAATGACTTGGATGAGGGGATTGAAGGATGGGTCAGCAAGTTTGCAGATGGCACAAAGGTTGGAGGTGTCATTGACAGTATAGAGGGCTGTTGTAGGCTGCAGTGGGACATTGACAGGATGCAGAGATGGGCTGAGAGGTGGCAGATGGAGTTCAACCTGGATAAATGCGAGGTGATGCATTTTGGAAGGTCCAATTTGAAAGCTGAGTACAGGATTAAGGATAGGATTCTTGGCAGTGTGGAGGAACAGAGGGATCTTGGTGTGCAGATACATAGATCCCTTAAAATGGTCATCCAAGTGGACAGGGTTGTGAAGAAAGCATATGGTGTTTTGGCTTTCATTAACCGGGGGATTGAGTTTAAGAGTTGTGAGATCTTGTTGCAGCTCTAGAAAACTTTGGTTAGACCTCACTTGGAATACTGCGTCCAGTTCTGGTCGCCCTATTATAGGAAAGATGTGGATGCTTTGGAGAGGGTTCAGAGGAGGTTTACCAGGATGCTGCCTGGACTGGAGGGCTTATCTTATGAAGAGAGGTTGACTGAGCTTGGACTCTTTTCATTGGAGTAAAGGAGGAGGAGAGGGGACCTAATTGAGGTATACAAGATAATGAGAGACATAGATAGAGTTGATAGCCAGAGACTATTTCCCAGGGCAGAAAAGGCTAACATGAGGGGTCATAGTTTTAAGCTGGTTGGAGGAAAGTATAGAGGGGATGTCAGAGGCAGGTTCTTTACACAGAGAGTTGTGAGAGCATGGAATGCGTTGCCAGCAGCAATTGTGGAAGCAAGGTCATTGGGGACATTTAAGAGACTGCTGGACATGCATATGGTCACAGAAATTTGAGGGTGCATACATGAGGATCAATGGTAGGCACAACATCGTGGGCTGAAGGGCCTGTTCTGTGCTGTACTGTTCTATGTTCTATGTGTGGTGGGGTTGGAGGGGACTGTGGAGCGGTCAAGGGAGTCCCGGAGAGAGTGGTCTGTCCGGAAGGCGGACAAGGGTGGGGATGGAAAAATGTCTTGGGTGGTGGGGTCAGGTTGTAGATGGCGGAAGTGTCGGACGATGATGCGTTGTATCCAGAGGTTGGTGGGGTGGTATGTGAGGACTAGGGGGAGTCTCTTTGGGCGATTATTGCAGAGGCGGTGTGTGAGGGATGGGTTGCGGGAAATGCAGGAGACATGGTTGAGGGCTTGCTCGACCACTGTCGGCGGGAAGTTGCGGTCCTTGTAGAATATGGACATCTGGGATGTGCGGGAGTGGAATGCCTCATCCTGGGAGCAGATGCGGCGGAGGCGAAGGAATTGGGAATAGGGGATGGAATTTTTGCAGGAGGGTTGGTGGGAGGAGGTGTAGTCTAGGTAGCTGTGGGAGTCGGTGGCTTGAAATGGACATCAGTTTCTAGCTGGTTCCCTGAGATGGAGACAGAGAGGTCCAGGAAGGTGAGGGCTGTGTTGAAGATGGCCCAGGTGAACTTGAGGTTGGGGTGGAAGGTGTTGGTGAAGTGGATGAACTGTTCGAGCTCCTATTGGGAGCAAGAGGCGGCGCCGATGCAGTGATCAATGTAACGGAGGAAGAGGTGGGGTTTGGAGCCTGTGTAGGTGCGGAAGAGGGACTGTTCCACATACCCTACAAAGAGGCAGGCATAGCTTGGGCTACCCATGCAGGTACCCATGGCTACCCCCTTTGTCTGTAGGAAGTGGGAGGAATCAAAAGAGAAGTTGTTGAGGGTGAGGATGAGTTTGGCTAGGCGGATGAGGGTGTCGGTGGAGGGGGACTGGTCGGGCCTGTGGGACAGGAAGAAGCGGAGGGCCTTGAGGCCATCTGCATGAGGAATGCAGGTGTATAGGGTCTGGACGTCCATAGTGAAAATGAGGTGTAGGGGACCAGGGAATTGGAAGCTCTGGAGGAGGAGGAGGGCGTGGGTGGTGTCACGGACATAGGTGGGGAGTTCCTGGACCAAGGGGGAGAAAATGGAGTCCAGATAGGTGGAGATGAGTTCAGTGGGGCAGGAGCAGGCAGAGACAATGGGTCTACCAGGGCAGGCGGGTTTGTGGATTTTGCAAAGGAGATAGAAGTGGACAGTGCGGGATTGGGGAACAATGAGGTTGGAGGCTGTGGGTGGGTCATCTGAGGTGATGAGGCTGTGGATGGTCTGGGAGATGATGTTTTGCTCGGGGGTGGGGTCCCCACAGTGCATCCCAAAACCAGCCCAGCTCATCCCCGCCTCCCTAACCTGTTCTTCCTCTCACCTATCCCCTCCTCCCACCTAAAGCTGCACCTCCATTTCCCACCTACTAACCTCATCCCGCCTCCTTGACTTGTCCGTCCTCCCCAGACTGACCTATCCCCTCCCTACCTCCCCACCTGTACTGTCCTCTCCACCTATCTTCTCCTCTATCCATCTCCGATCTGCCTCCCCCTCTCTCCCTATTTATTTCAGAACCCTCTCCCCATCCCCCTCTCTGATGAAGGGTCTAGGCCCGAAACGTCAGCTTTTGTGCTACTAAGATGCTGCTTGGCCTGCTGTGTTCATCCAGCTCCACACTTTATTATCTTGGATTCTCCAGCATTTGCAGCTCCCATTATCTCTGATGGCAATTTGAAGTAATCTGGTTGTCGTGGTCTTATTGAATGGCAGACCAGGCTTGAAGGGTGAAGTGGCCCACTCTGCTCCTGCATTGTATGTTCATATGACAGTGTTGAGACAGATTATTCAGTGTCTCCAGGGAGAACAGGTGACTTAGTCTTTTGTTTACAAATCAGTGAAAACCAAAGAATACAATCAGAACAAGCACGTTGGTTGATAGTCTGTACAAACATTATAAAATGCCGGAGAGGAAAGTTCTAAATTATCATTTAATATTGGAGACAAGCATAACCTAGCCACAAATACCATGATGATATACTGCCGTGTACTCCAGGAAAAAAATCAGAAAAGAAACAAAAATCAGCATATAAATGGCATCTTTCACAATTGCAGCATGTCCCAAAGTTGTTTACAATAGTGAAGAACCTTGAGAAGTATAGTCACTATTGTAATGTTGGAAAAAGCAGTCATTTTATACAGGGTAAGCTCCCACAAATAGATGTGTAATAATCACGAGACAATCTGTTTTAATTATGTTTTCTGAAGTATAAATATTGGCCAGGACATCAGGAAGATCTCCTCAGCTCTTCATTAAGTAATGACATGGGATCTTACATGTCCACCTGGGAGGGGAGAAAGGGCCTTTGTTTAACATTTGTTCTGAAGGACAGCAGCTCTGACAGTGCAGCATTCCGTCAGGTGTTCAGGCTTTTGGAATGAGAGACAAACCCAAGGTAAAGTGAGGAGGTTGTCAGTTCAGAGTTCCAAATATTGATGAGACAGGTGCTTTCAGTTATTTAGTCGTTTCACGTTGAGTCTTTGGGAATGGGTTTGTATTCCATTCAATGTCATTATCAAGACTGAATCCCTGATTATCACCATTCTAGGGGTTACATAAATCAGAAACTGTACTGGCTTATTTATATAAATACTATGGTTCTGGGAGCAAGTCAGAGGCCTCAAAATCCTACAATGAGTAATTCATGCTGAAAGCCACAAATGCTCAAGATATGTCTCAGTGATTAGCACTGCAGCCTCACAGCACCAGGTACCCAGGTTCTATTCCACCTCAGGTGACTGTGTGGAGTTTGCACATTCTCTCCGTGTCTGTGTGGGTTTCCTCTGGGTGCTCCAATTTCCTTCCACAGTCAAAAAATGTGCAAGCTAGGTAGATTGGCCATGCTAAATTGCCCATAGTGTTCAGGAATGTGTAGGTTAGGTGGATTACAGGGAGATGGGTCTGACTGAGATGTCTAAAAGTCAGTTTGGACTTGTTGGGCTGAAGGGCCTGTTTCCACACTGTAGGGATTCTAAGATCTATGATTACAGCAGGCCAGACAGCATCCACGGAGTGAAGGCAAGCTAACATTTTGAGTCTAGATGACTCTTCATCAGAGCTAAGCATCTCTGTGGATGCTCTCTGACCTACTGTGATTTCCAGTATTCATTGTTTTTAACTACTGAATCCAGTATCAGCAGTAATTTGCTCCTGCAATGAGTAATTAATCTCCTGAATCCCAAAGTCTGTGCCTTTTCTTCAAGGCACAATTCAGGAGTGTGATGGAATAGTCCCCACTTACCTGGATGAGTGCAGCAACAAAAACACTCAAAAAGCTCGACATCATCTGGGAAATAGCAGCCCATTTCATGACACCATGTCCACTAGCATTTAGTCCTTCCACCACGGATGTTCAATAACAGCAGTATGTACCATCGATGATGTGGGTTTACTACAGCACATGGACTGCAGCAGTTTAAGATGGCAGCTCACCACCGCTTTCCGAAGGGGCAATTAGGGACAGACAATAAATGCTGGCAAAGCTAGTGATGTCCATGCCCAATGAATGAGTAAAAAATAAACGGCATCAATAAAATGGAACAATTCCCAGCGTGCTGAACGAATTGGAACTGATATTAGTAAGAACAATAAATAGAAGAAACAGGAAAGTTTAAAACTGAGTTTCAAGACGTTGATGGACAATGACTTGTGCTTTTTCTTTTTCTTGTATGGAACATGGATATCAGTGGCAATTGTTGTCCATCTGTAACTGCCCTTGAATTTATTAGCTCTAACACATTTCAGAGAGTACCTATAATTCAAGCATATTTCCGTCAGTCTGGAATCAGGTTATGATGGAAGATTTACTTTGCTAAAGGACATTAGTTAACCCCTGTTATATTTTTAGAACAATGGTTGCATGGCCGTTGTTAATTCCAATCACTTAGAAAATTCAATTTTCATCATCTGTTATTGTGAGATTTCAGCATATGTACCCAGGATATTAGTCTGGAGTTCTAAATTATTACCCCACTAACATGACAACAACACCACTGTCACTGTGTCAAATGACCAGTATTCCTTCTTCCTGATCATTGTTGTCATTGCCGGTCATATTTTTCTGCTTTGAACAGGTTTACTTAAACACATCTTGCCTCTTAACTCTGCGTGTCATGTTCTGAATGGTGCTTATTATAGAGCTAGCTCCAACAATGTTTCAAAACCAGTTGTTTTGAAAATATCAGACAGTGGAGTCATGGGGACTTAGAGCTGTACAGCACAGAAAGAGACCCTTCAGTCCAACCCATCCATGCCAATCAGACATCCTAGATAAATCTGGTCCAATTGCTAGTATTTGGCCCTTATCCCTCTTAATCCTTCCCAATCATATACTCATCCAGGTACCTTTTAAAAGTTGTACTTGTACCAGCTTCCACCACTCCCTCTGGCAACTCATTCCATTCAAGCACCACCCTCTGCGTGAAAATGTTGCCCCTCAGGTCCCTTTTACATTTTTCCTCTTTCACTTTAAATCTACGCCCTCTAGTTTTGGACTCTCCTACCCTGTGGAAAAGACCTTGCTATTCACCCTATCCATGCTCCTCATGATTTTAAAAACCTCTACAATGTCACCTCTCATCCTCCGATGAGGGAAAATATCCTCAGCCTAATTCAGCCTCTCCCTCTCGGTCAAACCCTACAAGCCTGGCAGCATCCTTGTAAATCTTTTCTGAACCCTTTCAAGTTTTCACAACATCCTTCTATAGCAGGGAGACCAGAATTGCACTCAGTATTCCAACAGTGGCCTAACCATTGTCGTGTCTAGCCACAACATGATTCCCTACTCCTTTACTCAATGTACCGAACAATAAAGGCAAGTGTACTGAATGCTTTCCTCATTGTCCTGCCTATCTGTGACTCCACTTTCATGGAACTGTGAACCTACAGTCTAAGGTCTCTATGTGCAGCAGCCCACCCCAAGACGTTACATTAAGTGTACAAGTCCTGCCCTAATTTGCCTTTCCAAAATGCAGCACCTCACATTTATTTAAATGAAACTCCATCTGCTACTCCTCAGTCCATTGGCCCATCTGATCAAGATCCCATTGTATTCTGAGGTAACCTTTGCTATCCACTGCACCTCCAATTTTGGTAGCATCTGCAAACTTACTAACCATACTTCCTATGTTCATATTCAAATCATTTACATAAATGACAAAAAGCAATGGACCCAGCACCAATCTTTGTGACACACTGCTGGTCACAGGCCTCCAGTCTGAAAAGCCACCTCCACCACCATTCTCTGCCTTCTACCTTTGAGATGGTTCTGTATCCAAATGGCAAGCTCTTGTGTTGTTCTTTAATGCTGATCACTGATATAATCTAGCTCATGTCTTTCCACTTTATAAAATAATTATGGGTATAGATAGGGTTAATGGTAGTCATCTTTTCCCTAAGATGGGGGATTTGAAGACTAGAAGGCACATTTTTAAGGTGAGAGGAGAGAGAGTGATTTAAAAATGACATGAGGGTCAAATTTTTTACACAGAAGGGTTTTGCATGTGGAATGAACTTATTGAGGAAATGGTGGATGTCGGTACAACTACAATGCTGAAAACACATTTGGACAAGTAAATTAATAGGAATGTTCTGGAGGGAAATTGGCCAGGAGCAGGCAGTGGGACTAGTCTAGTTTGTGATTGTGTTCAGCATGGACTGGTTGGATCAAAGGGTCTGCTTCCATGCTGTGTGACTCTATGACTCTAGAAAATAAGAGTAGAAATAGACAGGTCATCCTCAGGAAGACAGGGGTCAATGCTTGGATCATAGATGCTCATAATATCAACGGTTTGAATGAATATTTTTGTTTCAAATTTAATACTTCCAGATTGGTTGGTGTTTCAAAAGGAGGTGGGAATATGAGAATATGAATTATGAGAGAATTTAGGGAACTTGGATAGGCTGCATTGTATGATTTCAAGAATGAGTAGGAGTAAAGGAATCAAAGTATAAAGGGGAAAAGCAGGGACAGTTTATCGTATCAGGTGATTAGCCATGATCATATCGAATGGTGGAGCAGATTCGAAGGGCTGAATGGCCTACTCCTCCCACTTTCTATGTTTCTAAATTAACGAGCAAGACTTTCACAGATGAACCATGAAGTGAGTAAGTATAAGGTTATTCACTTTGGTAGAAAACACAAAGGCAGAGTCTTTCTCAAATAATGAAGAAGGTGTTGGTGTCCAAATAGACTAGCATTTCTCGTTCGTGGGTCACTAACAGCTAGCATTCAGGTGCAGCAAGCAGTTATGACTCTTTTGGAAGGATATTTGAGTATAGGCTTCAAGACGGAAAATTTCAGGCCAATTAGCTTGACCTAGGTTGTTGGTAAGATTTTGGAGTCCACTGTGAAGTATGAGATTTCTGAATACTTGGAAGTGCATGGCAAAATAGGGCAAAGTCAGCATGGTTTAATCAACAGGAGGTCATGCCTCACAAATCTGCTAGTTTCTTGAAGGAGGTAAAGAGCATGTTAGACCAAGGAGAACCAATGGATGTTATCTACCTGGACTTTCACTACGCCTTTGACAAGGTACCACAAAGGAGGCTGCTCAGTAAGATAAAGGCCCATGGTGTTTAGGCAAGTTACTAGCATAGATAGAAGATTGGCTATCTGGCAGAAAGCAGAGAGTTGGGTTAAAAGGGTCTTTCTCAGGATAGCAGCTGGTGACAAGTGGTGTTCCACAAGGGTCACTGTTGGGACCACAACATTTTATTTTATACATTAATGATCGAGATGAAGGAACTGAGGGCATTCTAGCTAAATTGGAGATGATACAAAGATAGTTGGAGGGACAGATAGTATTGAGGATGTGGGGGAGGCTGCAGAGGACATGAAGAGGCTAGGAGAGTGGGCAAAAAAGTGACAGATGGAATACAATGTGGGAAAGTATGAGATCGTGCACTTCAGTAGGAGGCGTGGACTGTTTTCTAAATGGGGAGGTAAGTCAGAAATTTGAAGTGCATAGGAACTTGGGAGTTCTAGTCCAAGATTCTCTCAAGGTAATATTGTAGGTTGAGTCAGTAGTTAGGAAGGCAAATACAATGTTGGCATTTATTTTGAGAGGACTAGAATATAAAAGCAGGGATGTACTTCTAAGGCTTTATAAAACTCTGGCCAGATCACATTTAGAGCGATTTTTGGCCCCATACCTCAGGAAGGATGTACTGGCCCTGGAGCAGGTCCAGAGAAGCTTCACAAGAATGAAAGGCTTAACATATGAGGAATGTGTGAGGACTCTATATCTGTACTCAATGGAATTTAGAAGATATGGGGGGAATCTAACTGAAACTTGCAGAATAATGAATGGCCTGATCACAGTGGACATTGGGAAGGTGTTTTCATTAATAGGAGAGACTACGACCTGAGGGCACAATGTTAGAGTAAAGGCAAGACCCTTTAGAACAAAGATGAGGAGAAACTTCTTCAGCTAGAGAATGGTGAATTTATGGATTTCATTGTCACAGAAGGCTGTGGAGGCCAGGTCATTGATAGGTTCTTGATTGTCAAGGGGACCAAAGATTATGGAGGAAAGTGGGAGTACGGGAATGAGAAACTTATCAGCCATGATTGAATGGTGGAGCAGACCTGATGGGCTGAATGGCCTAATTTCTGTTTCTGTGCCTTATGGTCTTATGTCTTGCTATAGTTTTAAACCATGAAGAGAACAGTGTGGAACTGTAAAAGGATTTTGCAGTTGATGAGTGGGCAGCTAGGTGGCAGGTGAGGTTTGATGCAGCGAACTGTGAGGTTAATGCATTTGGGTGGGAAGAATATTAGAAAGACAGTATAAAATAGGTGGTAAAATTCTAAATAGGATGCAGGAGCAGAAGGGCCTGGGTGCCTATGTGCACTAATCGTTGAGGTAGCAAGAAGGTGGAGAGAGAAACTAATAAAGCATAGAGTGTTCCTCGCTTTATAAAAGATTCATAGAGTACAAGAGCAAGGAGATGGTGTTGAACTTGTACAAGACACTGATTAGACCTCAACTGGATGATTCTGTCCAGTCCCAGGTACCACATTATGGGAATAAGGCAAATGCATTGGAGAGAGTGAAGAATTGATTTATAAGACTGGCTCCAGGAATGAGAAACTTAAGTGATGAGGATAGATTGAAGAAGTTGTGCCTGTCCTCTTTGGAGGGAAGAAGGCTGAGAGGTGATTTGACAGATGTTTTCAAAATCATGAATGCACTGGACAGAGTAGATAGAGAGAAGCTGATTTTGCTTGTAAAAGAAAACAAAACTGGAGAAGAGAGATTTAAAGTGATGTGCAAATGAAGCAGAGATAGTAGGCTGAAGCAAGAGTGATATGAGAAAAACTTTTTCACATAGCAACTATTCAGGGTTGGAATGCACAGCCTGGAAATTTAGTGGAAACAGGTTCAATTGACACATTCAAGAGGGAATTGGATGATTATTTGGAGAGAAATGGTGGGCTAAGGATATGGGAAAAAGATACCAGGTAATAGGACTGGTGCAGACATGATGGGACAAATGGCCTTCCTCTGCACTGTATCAATTCTGTGATTTACTTCTGTGGGTATGTATTATGATGTACAGTTTTGTCTTCTTGTTTAAAGAAAGATGTTGTACATAATGGAAGTGAAACAAAGGCCCATTAGACTGGCTCCTGCGATTGCAGAATTGTCCTATGATAATAGATTAAAGAACTGGAATTATATTCTCTAAAGTTTCAAAAAATGTGAGGTGATCCCATTAAAACATAGAAACTTCTCACAGGACATGACAAGGTAGATATTTCCCCTGGCTGGTGGATCTAGACCAGAGAAATAATCTCAGAATAAGAGATAGGACATCTAAGTGTGAGATGAGGTGGAAGTTCTGCAATCAGAGGATGGTGAGTCTTTCGAATCTCAGTCCTAGAGGGCTGTGGAGGCTCAATTATGAACATATTCAAGACAACAATTGATTGATTTCTGGAAACTAATGATATTAGGGATATGAGCATAACACCAAACAGTGGTATTGAAGGATATATACAGCTATGATCTAATTGAATGCATTCATCAGGCACTGTGGGACATTAGCAGCAGCAGAATTGCTTTCAACCACAATCTGATGGTCCAGCATATCCCCCATCCCCCATTACCATCAAGGCAGATAAATAACCATGGTGCAATGAAGAGTGCAGGAGGGTATGCCTGTATTCCAAACAATACAAGCAGCAAGTGATGGACAGATCTAACCAATCCCACAACTAATAGATCAGATCTGAATTCTGTAGTTTTGCCACGTTTGCACGGGGTGGGGCGGGGGAGGGGGGTGAAAATTTTTTAAAAAGCTGTTGTGATGGTTGGAGGTTAGTTATCTCAGCTCCAGGATATCTCTGCAGAGTTCCTCAAAGTAATGTCCTCAACCTAACCATCATCAGCGGCCTTAACTGTGACCATCAGCCCTCTACTGTACGAAAAATGCCACTAGAGTAAGGAATTGAGCTGCACCAAGATCACAGAATGAGCTTGCGATGAATACCATTGTGCTGGTTATAAAAGGGAATAAGGGCCAAAGTTAGTATTGCTGTAAATTTATCAGGTGTCATGATGCTTTGGAGTTTTTAGTAGCATCTCCACTTTTGTGCTGTACTGTTTCACTGCACCAGATGGGAGGGAGATTAATCTTTACACTGATCGATAACAAAACCTCTAGTTGATTCAAAATTTGTGGTGGTGGCCAGTGTTTGAAAATTATGCATTCTGTCCTGAAATCTCCAACCAGGCACCATGTCTGTGTGTTTTACATTCAACCTCCTGCGGGAATTTTTATATTCCTGCACTGTTCTCAAGTCTCCACAGCAGCAGCACCGTGTGTATATCCCATCAGGTTCGGTTCTTCATGGCAATCAAACACCCAGACAATCTCTGAGCATTATCTGTACATTACTGGAGTGGCAAGTTAATTCCCCAATGAATGTGGGACTGTAATGTGAATGTGGAAAATAAAGTGCTTTACAACAGTGAAAGGCGAATGGGCAAAGCCTGCCAGTGTACAGCTGTCAACAGGATGGTAGGGACAGAGGAATGGGAGGAGGCCATGAAGGCCTTTGAGCCTGCCCAACCGCTCACTCAGATAATAGCTGATCTACAACTCAACTCCATTTACCTGCTTTTGTTCCATATTGTTCACACAATAAAAATTAATGTCAGTTTTGTAAGCTCCAATGGGAAGGAGTTCTAGATCCCCACTACCCTTTGTGTTAAAGTGTACTTTCAGATTTGACTCTTCAAATGTTTCATTCTAATTGTAAGTTTTGTCATTTGGTTCCATTGTCACTTGAGTAGAGGAAATATCTTCTCCGTATTTACCTCACTGAAACCTTTAATTATTCAAAGCGCTTTGATCAGATCACATCACAATCTTTCATACTCAAGGGAATAAAAACAACTTTTGTATCTTGTCCTTTAAATTTAATCATTCTGGACCATCTGCTCTGTAAACTCTACAAGGGCAATAGCTTCTTTCTGAGGTGGAAACATGTGACTCCTTTCTTTTTGCATTGGAGCTTCCATGACAGAAAGGCAAGCACTCCATCAGCCTTTTTTGTATCTGTGTGCGCCATATTTTCCAGGATTATGTGCATAACCTTTTCTCCCCAATAAAAGTCCGTAAGTCTCGGTCTTGAAAATTTTAATTTGAACCACAGAATCTGTCATCTACTCAGACCGAGTTCCAGATTTCCACTAATCTTTGTTGTAAAGTTTACAGGTTTCATCCCTTGAGCTGTCTCCGCTCCAAGCAGCACACGCCCTTTGACACGGCAATAAATGCTGGCTTGGACAGGGATGCCCACTTTCCATGAGCAAATAAATGAATTAAAAAAAGCTACGATGTGGAGAAGACCATGCAGCGTGACAGTGGAAAAAGTTGTGTAAGTTCCCCTCCCTATTTCTGATCATGTTGGCTGCAGGGATGTATTTAATCTGGCGTCTATTCAGCAGCAGTTTCCTGCCCTGTGATTTTAATGGAAATTAATGGAGAAAGTGAGTGTGTTGCACACTCAGTCTGTCTCTCGTAATGACAAGCTCCAGCTCACTAAAAGTTATGCACAGTTTCATAACAGCAGAAAATAATTGGTTAACAATTGAATTCACTCAGATGCTAGGTCCTAGAGTGAACTCTAAAAGGATGTCTGTGCGAGAGGCAAATAGACACACTGTAGACCCACATATAACGCAAGCAGAAGTGCCTTGATGTTACAATGCCCCAGGGATGTGTAAAATTCTCTGATGCATTAATGTCAGCACCACATTGACCCTTTCATCGTGTTCATGATGAGATTTCCACAACGCATACATTCTGAACTCTAGTCCATTACTTTTAATTACAAAATTTAGTGAGAGAAAGATATTTTGTAGCATTTTTAAGACAACCAACCATGGAGTTTATTGAATTGCAGTTTGTTGCTGCAGAACACAGTGGGCTTATGAAATGTATTCATAGTGTGGGAGCCTTGGAAACTGAAATCTAATAGCATTTAATTTGGATTAGGCTTAATTCCACCATAAACATGAAATTGGAACTCCAGAGTGACCATCAGATTGTAGACATTTCACACTACAGCTTTTCATCCTTACAGTGTTTTTCACTGAACTGGTGTAATCATCCATCCGTTTCACAACCTCTAACCCTTAACTTCCTCAAACAAGATGCTGGAAGAACACAACAGACCAGGCAGCCTTGTGAATTTGAAGAACAACATCTTATCTGCCACCTGGGCACCCTACAGCCCGAGGACTCAACACTGAGTTCTCCAATTTCAAATAATCTTCATACCCATCCCCCAGGTCCCTTTGCAGGCCCACCTCCTCCCTTCCATTCCACCTTCTCATCCACCCTCCAGCCACAAATAAGATTCATCCCTCCCATCAACCAACCAGGTCATACCCACCACCAGTGTCCACCTATCACCACAATTCTGCCTCCACCCACTTTATCTGTAGCTCCCCCTACCCCCACGTTCAGTTCCTAAAGCAGAGTAATAACTGAAACATTGACTGCTCCCATCCTCCAGATAACAAGGTGTAGAGCTGGATGAACACAGCAGGCCAAGCAGCATCAAAGGAGCAGGAAAGCTGACATTTTGGGCCTAGACCCTTCTTCAGAAAATGCCTGATGCTGCCTGGCCTACTGTGTTGTTCCAGCCTCCTATTTATCTATCCTGGATTCCAGGCATCTGCAGTTTCTTTTTTGTTTCTAACTTCCTCAGACAGTTAACATTCACACACCCTCCTGCTCTCTCACAATCTCTCCACCTGTCACCCATTCACATTGAAGATACTTCCCTTCCCTGTATCTTCTTCTAGCAATAATTTGAGAAGCAATGCCCACACTCACCTATTACCCTGCTGGCCTCAATTCAAATAGCAATAAAGAATTTCCAGTTCACAAGCTCCAGACATCAGCTCCTCACCATGGATTTGCAATCCCATTACATGTCCATTCCCATCAGGATAGTCTCAGGGCTCTCCACATCTTCCTGGAAAGCAAGGTCTGAAATATCCCCAACCGCTACCTCCCTCCTCCATCTGGTTGAATCTGTCCACATTTTGAACAATTTGTTCTTTAATCCCTTTCACTTATCTTTTGGTAAAAGGTGTGGGCATGGGTATCCATATGGGCCCAGTTATGCTTGTCTCATTGTAGGGTATGTGGAACTTTTCTTATTCCAGTCCTATGCTGGTCCCCACCCAAAACTCTTTCACTGTTATATCAGAAAATCATTGGTGCTCATTCCCTCTCTTTGGATCAGTTTCACTCTCAGTTTCCACCCTGCCCTCACCTTCACTTCGTCTTTCTCTGACCCCTCCCTTCCCTTCGCCAACATCTGTTTCCATTTTTGGGGATAGACAGCCTACTAGGATCCACTACAAACCTACTGACTCCCATAGTTACCTTAACTATACATCCTCATGCTCTGCTTCTTCTGTAAAGACTCTATTCCATTCTCCCAGCTCGTCTGTCTCCATTGTACCTGTTCTGATTATTGCTAACTTTGATAAGGAGGCCTCAAAAATGTCCACCTTCTTCCTCAATCAAGGATTCTCCAGCACTGTAGTTGACAGGAACCTCAGCCAGGAACCCATCTCCTGCACCTTTGGCTCTCACCCCTTTTCTTCCTTCCCAAAGCAGTGACAGGGTTCCTTTTATCCTCACCTACCTTCCACAGATAGTGTTTCCTCTGGGACACCCTTGTCTATTCTTCCTTCATTCCCAACACCCTCCCACAGCGTCATGGCACTTTCCCCTGCAACTGCAGAAGATGTAACACCTGCCCAATTATTTCCTCCCTCCTCACTATCCAAAGGCCCAAACACACCTACCAGTTGAAGCAGCACTTTACCTGCTCTTCACTCAATCTAGTCTACTGCATTCACAATGTGTCTCCTCTACATTGGGAAGACAAAGTGCAAACTGGGTGACCACTTTGCAAGACATCCATATTCTGTTTGCAAAAAAGACCCTGAGTCTCCATGTACCTACCATTTGAACATGCCGTCATGTTTTCTTCTAATATTTATGAGCAATGATCACCAGATCTGAAATGTTAACTCAAGGTTTTTTTTCCTTCACAGTTGCTGCCAGACCCGCTGACCTTTTCCAGTAGCTTTGTTTTTATCTTGATTTCTATCTTAGGCTTGCTGCAGTGCTCCAGCAAAGCTCAGCACAAGCTGGAAGAACAGCAGATATAGTAGGAACTGCAGATGCTGGAGAATCTGAGATAACAAGGTGTTATCTCTGGAAGAACAGCACCTTATTTTCCACTTGGGGACCCTGCAGCCTTTTAGACTCTGTATCAAGTTCAACAATTTGAGGGCTTGGGCACTTTCTCCCATGCCCTTATCCCAACTCCCACACACTGGGCCTTGTCATCACACCAGCTGCTACCACAAACAACCCACTTTGACGCATTGATGATCCTCATTAGCAGTTATTGAATCTCTCCGGCTGACCTTTATACATTCCTTTGTCCAGCTGTTTTTCTCGCTATCTCTGGGGCTCCATCTCCACCTATCGTTTGCTCCCTTCCCCCTGCCCCACCCCCCCCCCCCCCACCTCTGATTCTGCATAAATACCAATCTTTGCCCAAGTCAGTAATGAAGAAGAGTTACTGGACTCGAAACGTTAACGCTGTTTTCTGTCCATAGATGCTGCCAGGCCTGCTGAGATGTTTCATCAAGTTTTGACAGAGGTTTTATTATTAGCTATGAAAGGGTTAAGCTAGCAATAGTTAGAACGTGTAAACAGTTCAGGTGGTGCCCGAATTTTGGAAAGGAAAGCAGGGTTAGATGTGCAATATTCCACAAGAATATCGAATGCTGAAGGCATGTGCCCTCTTGTTATGCTGCATGCCTTTTCAAGCATTCATTACTGACCCTTGTGACTTTCTTTGTAGTTTCGTTTCTTCCAGCAGAGAGTGAGGGAGGACTGGAAGGACAGGTTTATGGTTGAGGGAATTTTATTTCTCTCGGCCTTGGTTTTTAAACCCACAGTATTTTCAATAGGAGTGCTGGTCGTGAATAATTGAATAACAAACGCTCAGCCGATTCCTAGAAAGCGTTGATGTTTCCTGGTACAATTAAATAACG
Source organism: Stegostoma tigrinum (assembly GCF_030684315.1). Taxonomy (NCBI): domain Eukaryota; kingdom Metazoa; phylum Chordata; class Chondrichthyes; order Orectolobiformes; family Stegostomatidae; genus Stegostoma; species Stegostoma tigrinum. The sequence continues at coordinate 1,568,366 of NC_081384.1, read as the reverse complement.
TACATGTGGGTATGGGAGGAGGTTGTCACTACCGTAATTCACAGTTTAGAAAACTCTACAATACACCCGATCATCGCAGGAAAGGCTGTCTTCGCAGTTCCTGATGCCCCGACTTGAGAAATCAGAAATATTAGTCATTTCTGACGATATTATTCTCCTCTACAGAGTTCTGTAATGATTATTATACCAAGTAATATAATGGGAATCAAGTATGGGTGAACTAGACCTGTAACCAGCCAGAATGGGACATGCAGGAAACAGGAGGAAGCGGTGAGTGGTTATCGTGTCGGCAAAGTGAATGGTGAGTACATACAGATGGTAACCTTGCAAATAACCACTCCAACAATGCTGTCCAAATGTTTTTTGTTGCCTCTCAAATCCAAGTCTCTTCTACAACTTCATGTTTAAAAGGTCGACTCAGATTTCCACTGAAATGCTAACAAACACACAAATGACATTCCATGTGACTTAAGCTTGGTAAGTCAATTGGATCTATACTTTCTGGAAGTTAGAAGAAATAAGGGATGATCTTATTGAAATATGTAAGATTCTGAGATGATTTGACTGTGCCAATGTTTCCCCAGCTGAGGTCTTGCTATCAGCAAAAGGTTCTTTTTTTTATTGCTGAGATTGGGGTGGGGGGGGAGACAAAACTTCAGACGTTAGTGAATCTTTCAACCCAGAGGTCTGTAGATGCTCACAGTGAATATATACAAGGCTGAAAATGATTATATTTTTGTTCTCACTGCATGCTGGCCACCTCTCCAACATGGAGAGATTTTCTCCAACAAAATGAAAGAAAAGCTGAAGCATTGTCTCCAGTCCCTGCTGCAAACTTCATCCCTTTCCTGGTCACTGACTGTGGCTGAGCTACACTGTCCAACATCCTAGTTGACTGTGAGCTTAGCTTTTGATTTCACATTCTCTGCATTACTCAAAATGCCTACTTTCACATCTGTGATGTTGTCCATCTTTACCAAGCCTCACTCACTTGTGGTTGAAACATGTCTATTGCCCATTGTTAATCTAGTGCACTCTTGACTTTCTTTCCACTTAAATTCTCCATAAACATGAGCCTATCCAAAATTCTGCAGTCTATTTCTTAACAATACATAGTTCAATTCCCCATCATGCCTGTGCACATGGACCTATATTGACTCTGTTCTTCATTCTGATGATTTGTTCATTAAATTCATGTACTCCAGCATTAACTCGAAGCCTTTTACTTTATAGCTTATCAAAAATTTTTTTGCAAAATGAAAAATTTACATCTATCACCTTACCCTTATTTGCAATAAGAATTCAATGAGTTTGGCCAAGCATGACCTTCTCTTGTAAATCCTATGATGAATATTCTTTATTATATTTTGGGTTTATAGATATTTTCTGTTGACCTAAAGATTTCTGACTGAGGAGTAAGGATTCTATTATCATTCCTAACATTAAGCTAATTAGAATATGCTTCCCTAGTTTGTTCTTCCTACTTTTCAGAACATATGAATAATGTTAGCTGTCTATCAATCTTCTGACATATTCCTTTTGTTAACCTTGTCAAACTATTCTTTTATCTTCTGATCACTATTGACTAGATGTTCCCCAATGTTTCATCTCTTGTCTGCTCTGTTTTATTCACTAAATAACCTTTTTCTGTTCTCATAAATTTAGAAAGGATGGGTTAGGTCATCATAGGATTGCTATATTATGCAGTGATATCTCAGGCAATGAAGAAAAGAGACAACACTGAGTATAGGAACTGAACTCATTTGGATTAAAGAACAAAAATTAATTCTTCCATTCACCTTCAGGATCTGGCATTGATATCACTCTTCTTGGGCTTTTATCTTAGTAAAAAGGAGCCCTTAATACATTCCAGAAACTCCAGTTCTTTCCCTTCACTAGCTCTTTTAGACAGTTTATTTGGTGATAGTTGAAACCTACAATGGTTATTTTTACTGTATTTTATTTTATAAACTAACATTTTCAGGTCTCTTCTGACTACTCCTCCCTTATTAGGTGGCAGTTTTGCACATTCTTATTGAGGTGATTAGTTTCTCCTTGTTCTTCAATCCACACTGATTCAGTTCCTATCCTTGGTATTCACTTTTCTCCATTGCCTAAAGCCATCTCTGAGCAATATGGCAATCCTACAATAACCCGAACCATCCTTTCTAAATTTACTATAACAAAGATTGTTTAATTACCAAATCTGTTCTTTTCAGTTTGCCAATTGTATGTGTTCTTGCAAAGAATTTTTGCTTCCTGGTCATCCATTTTGTTTGACTTCATGACAAATTGTGAAGTTTAAACTTGGTCATAACTCCTGCAGTATAGGTCTACTCTCTCTTTATGGTGACAATGACAGTTATCATCAATTGTTATAAAAATCCATTTTGGTTCAATGCCTTTTAAAGAAGGGAATGCACTATCCTTACATGGTGTGGCCTCAATCTGACTGCAGATCCACAGTGATACAGTTAAATCTGAAGTGGCTGAACAAGCTTTTTAGTTCAAGGGAAATGAGAGATGGGCGTTGAATGCTGGCCTGACCAACAACACCCATATCCCATGAAATTTAAAAAAAGACTTTGACTAGCTGTCTCTGATTTTACTCGGCTTCTTCACAATTATCTTTTACAATTGTTTCCTATTGCTGTTATCTCCAAGTGCACTCTCATTCCTTGTTCTCATTTTAAGATCAAATTCTTCATTGGATTCAAGCTTTGCTGGATGCTGCAGCATTTAGTGCCCATTCACATTTGCCCTGGTGAAGATAATGGTGAGCTGCTTTTTTGAACTGTTGTAGTCTTCGGGCATGGGAAGGAGTTCCAAGATGCATATCCAGTGACAGAGAAACAGATATATTTTCCAGTCAGGATGCTGAGGGGAATGTGCAGGTGTTGGTGTTCCCATGTATCTGCTGCCCTTGTCCTTCTAAATGGAAGTGGTCATGGTTTTGTCTTACTAGAAGAGTTCACTAGTTACCAAATTTAAATTTGAAAGTAACATGTCAAGAGATGGGAATATACACTGACTCACATTGCGTATGGGTCCCGCGCACACTGACTCTCGCTGGGGTACGGTTGCCACACACACTAATTCTGATACAATTGTAGAGAAGAGGCCCTTCTAGTCTGCGCTGACAAAAAAAATTCTAAATCTACACCAGTCCCACTTTGTTACTTAGGCCCACAGCCTTGTGTTATAAAGTGCCCATCCAAGTACTCTTCAGAGTTTATAAAGTTTCCAGCCTTGACTACCCTTGGAGGCAGTACATTCCAAATACTGCCCAACCTCTGGATAAGTTTTTTTTCTTATCAAGTCTTCTCTAAACCTTCAGGTTTTCATCTGAAAGTTATGCCTCTTTGTTATTGACCCTTCAATTAAGGGGAGCAGCTGCTTTCTATCCATCCTGTCCTTGCCCCTCATAATCTGTACACTTGTAACAGGTTCCCCACTCCCCATTCTGTGCTCAAAGAAAACAACCTGAACTTATCCAGCCTCCCTAAGATTTACAAGCATGTTGCAAAAGGTTGTAGGGTTTGAGTGACAGGGACTGGCTGAAAAGGCTGGATCTGTTTAGCTGACCAGTCCATCCATATACTCCTCCTGTGTTCTAAGGCCTCCCTCCTCACTGCCAATCACCTGACCAATCTCCGTGTCATCCGCAAACCGACGAATAATCCCTTGACATGTTCTTCTGTATCTCTTTATAAATATCAGGGACACAGCACTGATACTTGTGTTATGTCATTAGGCACCAGCCTCCAGTCACACAAACAGCCTTGTACCACCACCCTCTGCCTCCTGTCACTGAACCAATTTTGAATCCTCTTGCCAAGTTACCCTGGATCCCATGCGCTTTTAAGTTATTCACCAGCCTCCCATGTGAGACCCTGTCAGGAGTTTTACTGAAATCCCCATAAACTACACCAATGCACTACCCTCATCTAAACACCTGGTCACCTCCTTGAAAAAGTTCAAATATGGTTCCCAAACACAGTCGCTCACTGGGGTACCACCCCCCTCGATAGATTCTCACTTAATGGTACCCACGCAGTCTTTGGCTGTGCATCACCGACAGTAAGAAATTCTAATAATCAAGCAGAGTCAGCATGGCTACCTGAAGGAAAATCCATTTCTGACAAATTTAGAGTTCTTTGAGGTGGTAACATGCAGGATGGATAAGGGAACCATTAGATGTTATAATTTTGGACTTCTTGCAGAGACTTTGTAAGGCACCCCACACAAGGCTACTTAACAAGAGAAGAGCCTACGGTGTTGGGAGTAGTATATTAGGACAGACTGGCTAACTGATAGAAAACAGAGATAATAGGAACTGCAGATGCTGGAGAATCCAAGATAATAGAATGTGAGGCTGGATGAACACAGCAGGCCAAGCAGCATCTCAGGAGCACAAAAGCTGACATTTCGGGCCTAGACCCTTTATCAGAGAGGGGGATGGGTTGAGGGTTCTGGAATAAATAGGGAGAGAGGGGGAGGCGGACCGAAGATGGAGAGAAAAGAAGATAGGTGGAGAGTAGAGTATAGGTGAGGAGGTAGGGAGGGGATAGGTCAGTCCAGGGAAGACGGACAGGTCAAGGAGGTGGGATGAGGTTAGTAGGTAGATGGGGGTGCGGCTTGGGGTGGGAGGAAGGGATGGGTGAGAGGAAGAACAGGTTTGGGAGGCAGAGACAGGTTGGACTGGTTTTGGGATGCAGTGGGTGGAGGGGAAGAGCTGGGCTGGTTGTGTGGTGCAGTGGGGGGAGGGGACGAACTGGGCTGGTTTAAGGATGCAGTTGGGGAAGGGGAGATTTTGAAACTGGTGAAGTCCACATTGATACCATTAGGCTGCAGGGTTCCCAGGCGGAATATGAGTTGCTGTTCCTGCAACCTTCGGGTGGCATCATTGTGGCAGTGCAGGAGGCCCATGATGGACATGTCATCTAAAGAATGGGAGGGGGAGTGGAAATGGTTTGCGACTGGGAGGTGCAGTTGTTTGTTGTGAACTGAGCGGAGGTGATCTGCAAAGCAGTCTCCAAGCCTCCGCTTGGTTTCCCCAATGTAGAGGAAGCCACACCGGGTACAGTGGATGCAGTATACCACATTGGCAGATGTGCAGGTGAACCTCTGCTTAATGTGGAATGTCATCTTGGGGCCTGGGATAGGGGTGAGGGAGGAGGTGTGGGGGCAAGTGTAGCATTTCCTGCGGTTGCAGGGGAAGGTGCCGGGTGTGGTGGGGTTGGAGGGCAGTGTGGAGCGAACAAGGGAGTCACGGAGAGAGTGGTCTCTCCGGAAAGCAGACAGGGGTGGGGATGGAAAAATGTCTTGGGCGGTGGGGTCGGATTGTAAATGGCGGAAGTGTCGGAGGATGATGCGTTGTATCCGGAGGTTGGTGGGGTGGTGTGTGAGAACGAGGGGGATCCTCTTTGGGTGGTTGTGGCGGGGGCGGGGTGTGAGGGATGTGTTGCAACCACGGGAAATGCTACACTTGCCTCCACACCTCCTCCCTCACCCTATCCCAGGCCCCAAGATGACATTCCATATTAAGCAGATGTTCACCTGCACATCTGCCAATGTGGTATACTGCATCCACTGTACCCGGTGTGGCATCCTCTACATTGGGGAAACCAAGCGGAGGCTTGGAGACTGCTTTGCAGAACACCTCTGCTCAGTTTGCAACAAACAACTGCACCTCCCAGTCGCAAACCATTTCCACTCCCCCTCCCATTCTTTAGATGACATGTCCATCGTGGGCCTCCTGCACTGCCACAATGATGCCACCCGAAGGTTGCAGGAACAGCAACTCATATTCCGCCTGGGAACCCTGCAGCCTAATGGTATCAATGTGGACTTCACCAGCTTCAAAATCTCCCCTTCCCCAACTGCATCCCTAAACCAGCCCAGTTCGTCCCCTCCCCTCACTGCACCACACAACCAGCCCAGCTCTTCCCCTCCACCCACTGCATCCCAAAACCAGTCCAACCTGTCTCTGCCTCCCTAACCTGTTCTTCCTCTCACCCATCCCTTCCTCCCACCCCAAGCCGCACCCCCATCTACCTACTAACCGCATCCCACCTCCTTGACCTGTCCGTCTTCCCTGGACTGACCTATCCCCTCCCTACCTCTCCACCTATCTTCTTTTCTCTCCATCTTCGGTCCGCCTCCCCCTCTCTCCCTATTTATTCCAGAACCCTCACCCCATCCCCCTCTCTGATGAAGGGGCTAAGCCCGAAACGTCAGCTTTTATGCTCCTGAGATGCTGCTTGGCCTGCTGTGTTCATCCAGCCTCACATTTTATTATGATAGAAAACAGAGTTGGATAAAGAGGGCATTTTTAGGATTATGATCTGTATCTCGTGCATTGACGCAGATCAGTGCTGGGGCTGCAATTATTTACAATAGATATCAATGACTTGGATAAGGGAAATGAATGTACTGCCACCTTGTGGTGAGGATGGCACAAGGGATCTGCAATTGTACTATTTCTGCAGAGGAATATAGACAAGTTTTTGTGAGCTGACAAAAGTTTAACAGGTAGAATATAATGTGGGAAAATGTGAGGCTATGCACTATGGCAGGAAGAACGGAGAAACTGAATATTTATATGGAGAAAACTACAGCACTGAGTATTGCAGGGGGTCCTGGTACATGGTTCATAAAAAGCTAAAATCCAAGTCCAGCAGATAATAGAGAAGGAAAATGAACTATTGGCCTTCATTTCAAAGTGACTGGAACAGAAAAATAGGCAAGTCTTTCAGAAACTGTACAAGGTACTAGTCTGACCACAGCTAGAGTATTGTGAATAGTTCTGGTTCCCATTTATAAAGAAAGATATACTGACATTGGAGACAGTCCAGAGAAGGTTCTGTCAGTCCCATGTATGGAGTGTTCTTTTATGGGAAACGATGAGTAGGTTGGACCTGTACTCTTTGGAATTTAGAATGAAAGGTAACTTTTATGAAACAAACAAGACTCTTTTGGAGGCTGGACAGGGGAGATATGAAAAGTTGTTTATCCTTTGTGGGATAGCCTAGGTCCAGAGTGCTTAATCTCCGAATAAGGTGTCACATATTTAAGGCAGAGATGAGGAGGAATTTCTTACTTCAGAACATAGTGAGTTTGTGGAATTCCTCACTGCAGACCACTGTTGAGGCTGGATTATTAAGTATATTCAAGGTTGAGATAGACAGAATTCTAATCAGCAAGAAGACAGGGTTATGGGGATAAAGCAGAAAAGTGAAGTTGAAAATTCAGATTCAGCTGTGATCTCATTGACTCTGCTCCAATATTCAATGGACCACAATATCAAATGGCCTTGCATATCCCACACACTTTGGCCGTCCCTGGAATATGAGTCCTCCACAAAACTAACACTTGCTGGGGCACGGGTCCAAATTTATATCTCATGATTGGTTGAAACCAATAACAACTTATATCTGATATTTGTTTGGCATAGTCAAATTTCCATTCTTTGTGGAGTCTGACAGTGAACTGACACTGAGCCGAGATCAGTTAAAGCAAACTTGTGGCAAATGAAACCATAGTGAGGATCACAATGAGTAGGATGCAGACAGCTTGTGATTTTAAAGCTGTTGAAGTGGAGCAGGTTGTTTTATACTGTTATGTCAATGAGATGCTTTCAACCATTTCCCAGTGAGTATACAGGGCAGCGACTTGTACCCATTAAGTTACAGCACTCCGTTCACATGGAGTTGCTGCCAAGTGCTGTTTACTAGTAGAGAACTAGTGGACTGCTTGTGAGTTGGAAGAGTTTTACAGTACAAATACCAGGGCTTCAGAGCAAGTTTCTACACCAGCGTCCAGATGTATGAGGTATTCACATTCAACTCTTTGAAATGCTCTGATTCTTGACTTTGTAAAATATTTGTCAGATTCATGGGCTTTGTCATTGTGGTGAATAACTGATAGCTCTTTGCCTCAGTGTTAAACATGCCAGCAAGATTCTGCTGGCAATGTGTATAAAGTATTGACAGAATAAATGTCCAGCTGGAACACTGACGTGATATTTGGCAAGATTTGTGACACGGTGTGGACAAAATGATAAACTTCAACCTGGTATTATTTTCGAGACAATGCTGAAAAGAATTGCATTTCAACAGTTCTTGAAGTAAGCAGAAGTTTAACTTGTAAAGCATGAAGGGATTGTGTGATCAGGGATCAAGAGCTATGACTATGAGGATAAGTGTTTGAGTCCTGCAGGCCCTGGTGAAATTCACAAAACCTCAAATACACTGATCAGGTTTGAGATATCTTGAATTCATCTTAGTGTCTGAATATTGTAAAGCAGGCCTACTCCTTGACCCCATGAAGTACAGACACCAACCTGTAAAGCACTCAGCAGAAAGTGTCTCGTTCCATTTTGACAACACTGCAAGTACTCAGTAACTATTTCCTCCCCCCCCCCCCCACCAAACCAACATTGGAGAATGTAAAACAACCAGCAGGTTTGCCAATTGAGACCATGTGAGTGAGTAGCTGGGGCATTGCAATGACTCATCAAGTGGCTCAGGGAAGAAAAGTAGAAAGCTGGGAGTGCAAAGTAGGGCATGAAACTTTACCAAAGGGTAATGGAGTGCTAGTGTTACCCAGTCTCTGAGAAGAGGTGCAGTACAACCTCTAGGGAACAGCTTTACCATTGGGGTTCTCAACTGTTCAAATAAAAACAATTTCTAAGGTTGTAAGAATTTGAATCATTTGATTCATTATTGTTAGATGGACATAAGTACAGTGAATTTTTGTTTTACGTGCAGTACAGGCAGATCATAACATACAAAGATCGTAGGGTGATTGAACAGAGCAAGGAATACAAAGGTACAACTACAAAGAAGGTGTACAAAAAGCAAGATCAGCATTAGATCTGAAATTTGAAATGTCCATTCAGAAGTCTAAGTGCGGGGAAGAAGGTGTTCATGAACCTGTTGGTACATGTGTTTAAGCTTTTATATCTTCTGCCTGATGGAATAGGCTGGAAGAGGTTATAACTGGAGTGGGAGGGGCCTTTGGTGTTGGCTGCTTTTCTCAATGGATGGGTGGCTTGCATATGGCCTGGGCTGTGTTCACAACTTCCTGGAGTTTCTTATGGTCATGGGCAGGGCCATTGCATTACCAAGCTGTCATGCATCCATATATGCACCACAGAAAGCGTGCTCTGTTTTAAAAAAAAATTGGTAAGGATCCCTATGGACATGCAAAAGTTCCTTAGCACCCATTCTTCCTCAGGAGGCTATGCCTTCTTAACCATCTCATCTGTGTGGGTGAACCAGGAAAGATTGTTGCTCCTAGGCATTTGATGCTCTCGACCCTCTCCATCTCAGCTCCATTAATATAGATAGGGGCGTGTTTCCCTCCTTGCTTCCTGAAGTCAAATGATCAGCTCTTTAGTTTTGCTTACATTGAGTGAGGGAGATTGTTATCTTTACACCACATAGCCAAGCATTCTACCTCTTTCCTTATTCTGTCTCGTCAATACTTGATATCCAGCCTACAATAGTGATGTCATCAGCAAACTTGTAGAGGGAGTTTGATTGAAATTTAGTCTCAGTCATTAATGGTGCACAGGGAGTATGGTAGGGTCTGAGTACACATCCTTGCGGGCTGCTGGTGTTGAAGATTATCGTGGAGGAGGTGCTGTTGCATATCTTCACTGATTGTGATCCATGGATCACAAAAGTCGAGTATTTCAGTTGTAGACAGCAGAGCAGAGATCTGGGTCTCGGGTCTGGAGAGTAGTTAGGTTGGGATTATAGTGTTGAAGGCGGAGCTGTGGTCATAAGTAGAAGCGTGACATTGGTATCCTTTCCAGGGATATAGGACTAGTGAAATGGCATCTGATGTGGACCTGTTGTGGTGATAGGCGAATTGCAAGGGATCAAGGCAGGCTGGGAGGTGAGACTTGATGTGAGCCATGGCCAACCAGTCGAAGCACTTCATAATTATGGAGCATGGTCTAAATCTCCAATACGTGCAGCATGCATGAGGGTTATTATAACAAAGAAGACCGGAATTTCTACAGCATCCTTCATAGCTGTAGGCGCATTTCAAAGTGTTTATCTTAACAGCTAATTAAGCACTTTTGGACTGAAGTTTATATTGTATTGTAAGAAATGTAACAGCTAAATTGTACACAGCAAGATTTCCCAAACAACATTGCAAAAATGACCAAGAGAAATTATTTAAATAAAGTTGCTCAAGGGATAAAAATCGGCTGGGATGCTGCAATAACTCTACTCCTCTTCTTTGAATAGTGCCATTAGAACTTTTATGTTTTGCTGAGAGGCCAAACGTAGCTACAGTTCACTTGAATGTTTACTCCAAAAGTCAGCATCTCTGACAGCTCAACATTCCCTCAGTGCTCAAGTGTCTCAACCAATAATTTTCTGAATGAGAGGCAAAAAGTGTTGGCCACTGAGACACAGTTAAGACCAGTTGAGTAATGGCATTGTTCCCTGTGAAAGAGCTCTCAGTCTCAATGCAACATCAATTACCATTAAAAAGGGTCAGTCTTGCGCAGAGATAATGGAAACTGCAGATGCTGGAGAATCCAAGATAACAAAGTGTGAGGCTGGATGAACACAACAGGCCAAGCAGCATCTCAGGACCACAAAAATATGCTGGTTAGAATACTCTACAGGAAAATCCTCTAGTGAATATTGAAAGGATCATAGTCTGATCATTCACTTGTCAGGTCTGGAAGTGGCCGCAACTTTTTAAAGTTATGCATTTTATCTCTTGTGCATACACACACTCTGGTCTCATGAAGTCTTTCACTTGAAGTAAACAGGGATGTTTAATAGAGATGTGAAACTGGTAGCCTTCCCAATGAACATGAATGGGCAGTTCAAGAGATATTCATGACGTCTTTGAAGATGATTGAGGGATGGGGGGGTGTAACAGTAGTAAGTGGAGTTGACAGAGTTAAGGTGGGAGTAATTGAAGGATGTGAGAAGAAGATGGGTGTTAGAACTGAGAGCTGTTGGGAGATGGTGGGTGGATGGGTTAAGATCCGTTATTAGGGAACTGATTTGTTGGGTTCAATATGATTTTCCTATTCTTTTAAGGGTCTTAGGATTGTGAATGGTCATATGTTGTCATCCCAAATGAACATAAGTTTCTGCCTGATCAACCAGCAGATGTACTCAGCTGAAAATATCTTAACAGCATGTTTTATTTTTAACAAAATTTAAGGTAACCTCAGCACCTGTGGCTATTTCAGATAGAAGTACTTACATCTAAGAAGGTTTTTGCTCTTCAAAGTTGTTTTGAAGAAACTGTAGGATGATGCATTTGGCCTTTAGACCATAAATTATTGTTAGACAGCTGTACAGTTCTGAATCTTGAAAGAAAATTGCAAGCGGAGGTGCCAATGAATGATGTGTCTGTTTGCATTGACAAGGCTGCAATATGTGATCCAGTGTCCTGACAATTTACCAAAAGCCCTGCTCAAATATAACCTGCCCATTGCTGTAAAGACTATTTCACAATGCATGGGACTTTGTCCTGACTTGCAACTCTGATGGGGTTTCAATTTGATTAAACAACAGAATATTGAGTAGCTAAACCCAGGCACTAGATAACATAAGAGAAGGCTATTTTGTCCACCATACTAACGTCAGCTCTCCAAAAGAGCCAGCCTACAGTCCCATTCTCCTGTGCCCTACCTTTAAGCCCTGAAACCATTTAATCCACAAGTATATCCACATCTTTTGGTAAATTACCACTGAATCTGTTAACCTTTTCTCTGTATATGTTTTATCATATTCCAAATTCTGACCACGTCTCCTAAATCTCCCCATAACCTTTTAGGGCCAGTCTCTAACTCAGATTGGAGAAGCTCAGTGTAGACCCTGACATACAGATCCTGAATCAACCTTAATATTCTGGGATTAGAAATCTCTGGCTCCTAGAGGAACACTTCCTTCAGTTTCCATCTATTCACAGTCAAGAAGCAATGAACAGGTTCAGGAAAACTCCAACACCTACAGCTTTGTAAGATCCATGTTCTTGCTACATTTCCAATTTGGACATCTGGATAATCTATACTGTGGACATTTGGCCTTCACCAGGCTCTCAAAGTCTATTGCACTAAATCAGAAAGAGACAGCCCTGGGCTACACCAATCAATTACCACATTGAAACACACCACCAGGAAATCTAGTTGCTGGCCACTTGCTCCTTATGGCCACAACCCAAAAATGTGGCCTGCATTATATTTAACATCATTGTTCCAAAAAAAACATGAATTATGGATGTTGGAAATCTGAAATGTAAACAGAAACACCTCTGTTCAGCCAGTGAGTATGCACAACCTCATGTTTCTCATTTAAATTCTCCATGTCCCTGTCAGGCCAACCTTGCTGTCCTCAGCTTCCTGCAGGTTTCCAGTGAAGTTGAACAGAAGCTAGAGGAACAGCAACTCCTCTTTCGATTGGATACTCTTTGAGGTCACTGACATTGAGGTCAGCAGTTTCAGACTATATCCTTAGCTCCATTTTGTTTTTTTGTTCAGGCTTTGGTCACTCTAATTTTTTTTTCTTGCTGTTGCTTCTGGATGCCAACTGTTCATTGTATTGCCATTCACACCTTTTCTAGATACAGCTTTTGTTTCAGTATAGTCACACGCTTGTCCTATTTCCACTCTTTGATCCAGCACCACCAATTTATTCTTTTAATTTTTCCAGTCCCCCATCCTATCACAGATTGTCCCTTTAGTTTTCTTTTCTCACCTTTTTTCCCCCTCACTTGCCCAAAACCTGTTCCATTTCAAACAAAGGCCACTGACCTGAAACATTAACTGGCAATGGGGTTGCAATGGCCCACTGAACCCAGCAATGTTGCCTCCATGGAGAATGTCTTTGAAACCTCAGGAGGGGAAGTTGACCTTCTCAGAATGTAGGATTCAGTGTTTGTGCATAGGGAGGGGGTGTGGTGGCAGGAGGATATTGGAGTCTGTATCCTGACTCTTGAAGGAAGTTGGTCAATCAGAAGCTGGCATTTGGTGTTGCATCAGGTAAAGTCCAATGATTGGTGATTAACCCAAGTCACAAGAGATTGAGGGCGGAGGCATTGTGTTACAATTGATGTATGTTACACTAGGATAGTGTCTCTTTAAGAGTGAGTCATATAACCACTGCTGAGTCATCAACCAAGTTTATGGGTTTGTTCAGATTTGTCTTCAGCATTTATGGCATACACATTTAAGGAATAAAATCTCCCTAATGGGGGTTGCAGTGAATGAATGGGTTTGTGTATTCTTTAGTTCTGACTGGAGCCTAGTAACTGCCCGCTACAGAACAAGATGAGGGATCATCATGTGGAAGTTGCTGGTTTGGGGCTAGAGTGTTTTCAGCAGCAAGGGGTTCACTCTCAATGGGCCTCCTCTTCCCAGTACTTGATTGATATTGAATTCCTTTGAACAAGGGTCAGTCCTGGGAGCCCTCAGCAAATCTGATAGGATTTTGCTTTTCACGTTTTTCCAAGTGACTCACCCATCCGTCATTGTAAGAGCTTGAATTAGCAGCAAGGTGAGAAGGCAGTCCTCAAACCTTTCTGTCCCAGACTTAATTGGAGCAGAAATGGGTGGGGTCCTCATTCAACATCTTTCCTTCAAACGAGATCGCCTCAATCTCAAACCAGGAATGCATTAAATTCTGCCCTTTTTTTAACTCTGATTCTCTTCTTTGTCACCCATCACAGATGTTGATGGCTGTGTTGAGCATTTCCACCAGCACTTTTGTTATGAAAGTTATCATCCAATGTCTTTTGTTTGCAGGGGAATCTGGAGAAAAGGCCAATCTGTAGGTTGCGGGAGTGGATAAGGGGTCAGTCTCAGGTATTACCCAATGATACCACATCCAAATGCCAAGGTAAGACCCATCACTTCATCAATGATATGACCATCTGCATAATTCTTCTCTCTTCTTCCAAATAGTTTTGGTTTGGTAAGAAATCTCATGGTGACATGATAAGACAAACCATTTCAGCTGTTTTCGTTTTGAAGATGCTGTTTGCATCATGTAGTGAAGTGTGATGCAGATATGCCTGAGGTGAAAACCGTACATACACCTTTAGAACAGACTGATGGTTAGGCAACCAGAAAATGGAGGCAAAGGCATCTAAACTGGGCTCTTTGAAAAGTTGACGAAATGAAGCTGAAAATTGAATGATGCATGAGTACAGTTCAAGTTGTTCATAAAGCCATATGTATCACTTGACTATAATTCACTCCTGTGTATCTGTTATTCTATGTATTAACTACCTGAATCCCTTGACTAGATTCTTCCTGGGTATCTGTTACACTACAGAAACTTCTCAAACTCCTCAATTTCGACTCCAGACAGCGTGACAAAAATTGGGAAGAATAGGCCATTCAGTCCCTTCAAGCATATTATGCCGATCTGACTGTGGTCTCAGTTCTACTTTCCCGTCTTCCCTTCCCTCCCAAATCCTTGCCTCCCTTGGTAATCAAACACCCATCTAACTCATTGGCTATAATCCAATGATCCAGCTGCCACTACTCTCTGGAAAAGAGAATTCCAAGGACCCTTGAAGAGAAGATTCCTCCTCACCTTCATCTTCAATGGAAGAACAATTATTTTGAAACCATCTTCTGGTTCTAGATACCCCCATTAGGGACACATCCACCCTGTCAAGACCTGTCCATCATATGAAAAATAATATCGCACCTCCTCATTCTTGCAAACTGTAATGATTACAGTTCAACCTGCTCATCCTTTCCTCAGAGAAACTTGTTCATCTCAGCACAGTGAAACTTCTGTGAGTTGTCTTCAAGTCTCAATTACTACCATTCGATAGAACATTCTCACCATACAAGTGCCAGGCGAAGACCATCTCTAACTTGAGTGAATCCAACCATAGCCTATTGACATGCAATTACATTACCATCACTGAATTCCACACTATCAAGATCTTGGGGTTACCATTGACCAGAAACTAAACTGGAAAGCCCACTACAATAACATGTTCAATGATTAGGACTTTTGTGGTGAGCAACTAAACTCCTGACTCCCCAAAGCCTGGCTATCATCTATAAGGCACAAGTCAGCAGTATGATGGAATACTCCCCACTTGCCTGGGTGACAACACTGAAGAAGCTTGAAACCATCCAGGACTAAGTGACCTACTGGACTGGTTCTCAATTCACCAATTTCAACATTCACTTCCTTCTCCACCAATCCAATGGCAGCTGTGTAATCCACCAACAAGATGCATTGCAGCAATTTGTCAAGCTTCTTTTGACAGCACATTGTACATCCTTGGCCTCTACTACCTGAATCAACAAGGCCATCAGATTCATTGGAACACCACCAGCAGCAGGTTCTGCTTGAAGGGTATGTCCAAGCCCCACATCATCCTGACTTGGAAATATATCATTGTCTCATCAGTGAAAATCCTGCAACACCTTTCCGAATAGCACTAAAGGCGTACCTACACCTCAAGGACTCCAGCGGTTCAAGAAGACCACAACTCATCACCACCCTCCTCAGGGCAATTAGGGATGGACAATAAATGCTGACTTCATTAGCGACACTCACACTCATGAAATCATTTAAAAATTTTATGAACTTTTCCGATTAGTGTTTTCTGTTGGGGAGATATGTTTCCACAAGTAGGATCTGTAAAATGATAGGTAAAATATTGTACAAGTCAGATAGTAGCTCCAGCTGGGAGCAGAATTCTTCTCATTGTCGACTCACCGTTTAGATCTTGATTGTTCCCTTGGTCTGCATTTGTTTTATTGCTCACAGGTGCAGCATATTTAACACTTAATTTACCACAAGCATTCTTCCATTAAAGTTGTGTTACTGTGTCAGTCTTGCCTTTATTAGTGAAATGTCATGTGTTGTGAAATTACTGTCAATTATATTGAATGATTTGACACAAAGTAACATAGTTACTCTCTGTATATGTGCCCCACCTTGGCTGTGAATTCTTTCAGGTTTCTGCTTCATCCAAACTGGAACAGCCCAGACTTGAAAGTGCCTTGTAACAACACAAGCGTGGCACATTTCTGCTGAACAGCATCCCTTAAATCAACTTCTGCTTCCATAGTAATGTGGCCACCCAGCAAAGATTTAAGTGTTGACATTTCCACAGTGACTTGACATTAACTGTTCAAGAACCTGACCGTAGACATACACAAACAGGGAGTACTTAACCAGAGACCTGGGGAGTGATTTTTAAAGAATAATTGCTGTCAGACCAAGACCTGAATTAAAAGTCAGTTAGAATTTATACAGGTGTTTTAAACCTAATTCATTCGACTCTGGAGTGGGATAATACTGGCTACAAGGCAGACAAACCTTTTTAGGTCTGGGGTTGTAAGTATATTCCAGATTAACCCTTTTTATAATCACATGTAAATAGCATCAAAAGCCAACACAGAATCGAAGTTTCCATTGCTCACAGCTCATCAGCTCAGAGACTGTTGTGTGTTCAGAGATCAGTGTGTGTCAGGCCAGACCCTGGGCAGTTAGTGTCAATATAATAATAAGGCAATGTGGTACCAAACTACCAGCACTGATTATGTCAGCTCTTGTGTGTATTTAGCCTTGCAACACTGCAAATGACTTTTTTTAAAATGAGGACCTTTTAATAAGCTAACCATTCCACAGATAAAATTTCAGTGTAGACAATACATCCTTCCTACCAGAAAGACGATTATAGTTAAGTGTAATTGGCTGTAGCTTATCTCCAACAAATAGACTAATGTCCTTGAGCAGAAGGATATGTTTTGTTTGAGCTATGGCTTTCACTCAGTGAATGTCAGGAAGTGGCAGTGGGAGTCATTTCATATCTTGCAGTCAGAGGATGGATGTACAATTTTTGCTTGACCATGTTTTCAGTTTTTGGGACTGGATATTTTGACTTGTAACCTTTGGTTTTGAAGAAGGCCGTTAACAACCACTTCAAAGAATCATTGAAACATATCATGCAAAAGTGGCCCTTTGGCCCATCAAATCTACATCAACGTTTGGAGGAAAAAAAAGTAATTTAATTGTGGCCATTAGCACTGCACAACCAGTTTTAACATGGTGTTGATTCCCTCTAGAACTAACAGAAAGCAACACTGCATAAATTCTCAATCTGACTTGATCCCAAACATTTGTTTTACTAACTTTCAATCAGTTTTAAAAGTGCTGGTAAAAACATACAACTATTCATTCTCAATACGGGCACCCCAAAAAATGTAATCCAATGAAAATATTATTGAAACTGTAGAAATGCCAGATCTTTTAGATCTCAAAGCACTGGCTTAGACCCATTGGCTGTAATACTCAATTATCAGTATAGTTGATTACACTTAGCTCCCAATTAATGCTTGAACTAAAATTCTTCGTGAGCATGTGCTCCCTGAAGATTTTCCCAGTCTGTCTGTCATCTGTTTCTGTGTCTCTTCAATGCCAGATACTAATAACCTAAAGCACCAAACAAGTAGCCTAATGGAAAAATGAGTCAGTTTATTGAAGTCAGAGCATAGGTGTTTCTTTACATAGTCTTGGTTTGTTCTTAGTAGGAGCAACAAATTTAATAAAAAAAAAGGAGCATTCCTAAGGAGGGAATGACAAGCTCGTGCTTAGGGTAAGACCTGATCAATCACACACCTGAGACAGTAATGTGTGACTGATAGTGAGTCAGTAGAGTTTGGTGTAAAGTAAAAATTGTTGATGAAGATCTTAGGCAAAATAATTCATTATTGTGTCAATGTCATTCCCAGAGAATATATCATTAGCAATTCTGTGCGTTTCAATAAACTATAGGATGTTGGTTCTTTTGGTGATTCACTTTCTGGTGAAGAGGTTGAGCTGCCCACATTCCCCTCATCACATCTCTAGGACACCATGCTTTCATTAAGCCCCAACACAGAATAAAGCTCCAATAAGAATTCCATACCTGTACAGTGCTAGACCCAGCTCACCAACAGACATCAAGCATTGGCTGAGGACCTTAAAACATAACACAAGAATAAAGTCAGGAATAGGCCATTCAGCCCTTTTGGCCTGCTCCACTATTAAATCATGAATGATCTTCTGGCTCAACTCCATTTCCCCACATCATCCCCAACCCCTTAATTCTATTTATGTCCAAAACCAATCTCTGTCTTCACTCTATTCAATGATTGAGCAACTGCAGCTCTCCAGGGTAGAGAATTGCAAAGACTCACAACTTTTTCAGTGAGTAAATTTTTCCTCATCACAGTCCTAAGTGGCTGAATCATTATTCTGAGATACTCTGTTGTAGATTCCCGGTCACAGGGAAAAAAAACTGCACTCTACCCCCTGGGGTAGAAAGTTTGTTCAGGCCCCACTTGCCCCAGAGGTATATCACATCATACCCACTTGTCCATCAAAGTTGTGAAGAATTTTGTGTGTTTCAGTTAGATCATCTGTCATTCTTAGTCTCCTTAATCTCTCCTCAGAGCACAGTTCTCTCAACTCAGGAATTATCAATCTATCAAATATCATTGCAGCTGCTCTAAAATGGGTAAATCCTTCCTTAGGTACTCAGACCAAAACCTTTCACAGTACTCCAGGTGTGGCCTTACCAAGAACCTGTATAATTGCAGTAAGACATCTTTATCCTGTGTTCCAAGCGCTTTGTAGTAACAACTAACATACCATTTGCTTTCCTAATTGCTTGCTGTACCTGCATTTTAACTTTTCGTGATATCCAATTACAGCCAAGTCTAGAATTACAACATATTTACAGCACAGAAACAGGCTTCAACCCAACTTGCTCTGTGCTGGCATTTCTGTTCCAAATCCTGTCTTTATATCACCCTATCAACGTATTCCTCTACTTCTTTCTCTCTCTTGTGATCACCCAGTTTCCCATTAAATTTATTCACCTCAATCACCCGCTGTGGTAGCAACTTCCAAATGCACCCCCCCACCCCGGAAAAAGTGTTGTCAGCTGAATTCACGGTTGGATCTTTTTCGTGATGACCTTATATTCTTGAGTCCTGATTCCAGTCTTCCTCACAATCCCCACACTACCTCACAGGTGGAAACATCTTAGAATTAGAGGGGGTCAATTTAGAACAGAAATGAGGAGACATTTCTTCAGCCAGAGAATGGTGGGCTTGTGGAATTCTTTGCCACGGAGTGCAGTGGAGGCTGGGACGTTAAATGCCTTAAAGGCAGAGATTGATAAATTCTTGATGTTGCAGGGTATTAAGGGCTACGGGGAGAGTGCGGCTAAGTGGGGTTGAAATACCCATCAGCCATGGTTAAAAGGCTGAGTGGACTCGATGGGCCGAATGGCCTTACTTCCACTCCTATGTCTTATGGTCTTATCGTCTTATCTTCCCAACATCTTTTTTTTTAACCTTTTTCCATACACTTGAAGCCTCTATCCTTCAGCATTCTGCAGGAAAAAGAGAAGCCTTGCCCTTCCCTTCCCTACGCTCCCCTCCCTGTCCACTCCGTTTCACCCCATTCAGTCGCCACACAATTTCCCGCCATTGCTCTCCCACCCCAATTTCTTCTGTCTCTTTCTTGATAGTTTTATTGCTGTAACCTTTTCTGAAAAATACCTTAAGCAAGCATAGTATAAATTCAGAAACTTAATACAAGTTAGGATCCAATATTTTGTGGAAATCTATGAAATTGAATTTCTTAAGTCTGGTAACACATCACACTGTCTGTTTTCACCTCTACCTCAGTTCAACTGTTGCTGAAATCCTAGCCTATACTTGCACTATCTCCAGACAAAGCTGTGTTAACCTCTCTCAACTAACTTCGCACCTTCCCACCTTCTGAGAAATGTCATCCATGGTCATCCGAAATATTGCTGACCATATCGGAACCCAGAGTGTTTACAGCCCTGAAAGAGGTCATTTAGCCCATCATGTGATTTTGATCCTTCAAGGGTCAAAGCCCTGGAACAGCAAGGTGAGTCAGACTACCGTCCATGGCCTGTACTGATTCAAGAAAGTGGGCAATAAATGCTGGACCAGCTAGGGACATCCACATATTTCTATAAATACTTTGTTTTCGTGTAATCATCAAATATCTTTTTGAAACTCTCAGTTAAACCTGCCTGTACCACACTCCTTACCTTAACTGGTCTGACCCACATGTGACTCCAGAACCACAGCAATGTAGTTGCTTCTTAGCTGCCCTCAGGTCAGTTACGGATGGACAATAAGTGCTGGCCTGTTCAATGACACCCACATCCCAGGAATGAATAGGAGAAAACACTCTCAGACCACACATTCCACATTCTAATCACTAGCCATTGGTAGAATTTTATTTCATGTTACTGTTGCTGTTTTTGCCAATTATTTTGTATTTGCAGCCCTTGATTTTCAACCTTTCCACCAATGGAAACAGCTTCTCCCCAATGGCCTGGACTCCTTTCCATTCCGTTACTCGCTTGTCACTCTCATGCTCACTGAACTGCATTGGTTCCCAATCTGTTAATGCCTTGACTCTAAAATTCCCATGTCATTTAACACTTTGATGTCTTCATCTCTATAACTTCCTGCAGCTCCCCAACCACTAACCCTGTTGCTTCCAATCCAGTAAGCTCCCTGTTCCTCTAATGCCCCCACCCCCCCTCCACACCCACTTTGCTTTCCAAGTGAGGGACTTACTGACTGGGGCTAGACAGCAGAGAGGATGGAGCTGGTGATATCCAAGTGCAGGAGCAGGTTGGTGGATGTTCAATACCTCAAAAAAAGGCCTCAACTGAGTTGCTGCTTTGGTAATTATCAGCACATGCACATCCAGCAATTTTAATTGGTGATGGTTAAAAATATCCTAAATATGGCCCATAGCTCCCATTGGTCGAGTTCAGAGTGAAGGAAGAAGTTACTCACAGTGAGATGAGGAGAAGGAGAAGGAGGAGGTGGACGAGACCTCCTGAATTAAACGCCTTGACTTTTTCTCTGGGATCAATGACATAGGATGTGAATGAAATGGGGACTGTGGGGAACTTTCCTTTCAATGTATTCTGGCCGTTGCAATACAGATCAAGCATCCCTAAAGAATTGCAAAGAGGGGTAAAGGACTCCAATGCAGCAACAAACTGTTCTTCAAATGCTAGAGTTTGTATAGAAATGTAATGCTGTAGCTTTCACGCTCCTTATTGGAGTATGAATTAAATTAGAATGTTGGTTGCTAGGACACCATTTAGGAACACGTAACAAAGATAAGCATTTGACAGATTTCAATCCACAAGCTGCTTCCTCCGTTGCTGAAATATCTCTAAGATCTATCACTCCATAAAAGACCACCATGGAGTGAGATAAGGGAGCATTAACCTTTAAGATGCTGTTGGAACAACAATGAGAGAAGCAAACAAACATAATGCAATGCACGTCTTAATATGTTGCCCTCCTTTTTAGTTCCTCTTCATGTTGGTTTTAATGTAACTGTGTGTGAATTGTAAACCAGAATAATCAGATTTATTGAACAAACTCCAAATTATGAAATTAACAAGATTTTTTTGTGTAGCTTTTACATTAACTTGAATCAGAGCAACAATGAATTAACAAGTAAATTATCATCCAAATAAAAGCATGTTACCTCAGTCTGTTGACAAAGATGCAACCACAAGAACACATGTGGCGCTTTGGAGCTACATGCTGTATTACGTTTCACAACGTATTATTTTTTATTAGATCAGACGTCCTATCTGACCATATCTTCCACTTCCAGGTTTGTGAGGTACAATCATCATTAGCAAGACACACTTCTACAAACCCTCTCTTCCTTGGGTCAACACAGATCTGAACATGCAATTTCCCTTGCAACCAGCCAGCCAATAACACCTTGTTCACAGTTTGACCGCTTCTGGGAAATAATATCCTGTGCAATTCCGACAGTTTTTCAAGTTTTAGCCTTTTTTATCCAGCTCACAGAGTGCCTGCAAGAACTCCTCTCTCCTTTATTGCCCTCTCTTCCTGGGAGTGATTTGCTTCTCCTCCCCACAAGAATCCATTTTGTTCTTCCTCTTTCTGTCTTCTTTCTCTTTGTACCTACATCTGGACATGGACCCTCCAACTTTAATTATAGCTCTCCTTTGTGTCAGCAGCTACATGGTTTCTTTTCTGAATTCCTTCCTGTTGGGATTGCTTCCAGTGCAAGGATCACTAGATCACATGGATCAGTATTTCTTATTATTCAAGAAGATTACAATTGATCCCTATAGAATTGATTCAAGCTTTTGAAACCTTAAAAACAATTGCAGCTTTCACAAACCTTTTAAAGAAATTGCAAATTATTCTTGCTGTATGGTTTCTCAGTCACATTTGTCACCATTTCTCCTTCTCAGACGGTAACAACAGACATTAAGCCAAGGACCAGTTGACCTGAATGTTACATTTATTCTATCAGGCAAAAGCAGAGTAATTTCTAATCTCTAACAATCCCTATTTAAAAATACCCCATCAGCTGAGTTCACATTTTGTGGTTTTTTTTGGGGGGACACGGTTTCTGAAATCATTTGCCTTGGAGCTTCTTTACAAAAGCTCCACTGCATTTCAGAATGTCTTCACTGTGTGAACATCTGTGTGTGTGAAGGTGTTACATTGATTCTGCTTTGCTTTCAATTCCCATGTGAAATTCATTATTTTATTCCCTATGTCTCCTCTCCCTTTCACAAACTGAAATCATGGTTTAAGTAAAGTTTGCAGTGAAGCTGTCAAGTTGTGATATTAATGAAAATGTCAACAGGTTTGCTTATTTCTTTACTGAAGGAAACCTAGTCTTACCCAGTCTGAGTCTATATGTGACTCCAATCCCACACCAATACAACTGACTCTTGAATTTCCTTGGAAGCGGCCTGACTTCTTGCCCAGATGTATCAAACCATTTGAAGGACAACGAGCATCAATAGTCATACCATGACTGTTCTAAAGTGATGCTTTAAAAATCACACACCACCACTGGGCAGGTTCACTC
The DNA here is from genome assembly GCF_030684315.1 of Stegostoma tigrinum. NCBI lineage: Eukaryota > Metazoa > Chordata > Chondrichthyes > Orectolobiformes > Stegostomatidae > Stegostoma > Stegostoma tigrinum. Next base: position 1,545,420 of record NC_081384.1, on the reverse strand, counting down.
TTCAAGTCTCAAAGAAGTAAAAACACACAGAATGTGAATTCATGTCCCTCCTGTGCTATGTCCTACAGCCCATAGATAATGGCACTGTACTTTATGTAAAGCTGTGGTAGAGACTGTGACATTTTTTTTCTAACCAGGTCAAGGCCATGCATGCCTGCACTCCATGGTGCTTTTCTTCATCAGGGCTTGCGGTGTTTGTGACAAGCATTTCTGCTGCTGGAACAGTGTTGTTGGGAAGAAGCTTCTGGAAATCGTTATTTGTGAGTGTTGTATTGGAGGTACAAGTGAAGGATTGTGTACTTCCCTGTGGGTTTGTCAAGTCTAGAGAGACAGGTAGGAGGGAACAGAGTTTCGGAGCCTCAGATTGGGCTCTGGGATTTTAAATGCAGTCAGGTGAGGCTGTTTGCACTGAGCTCACGAAGTGATCTTGAAGCCAAGAAAACAAAAAGGAAACATGGTTAACCTTTACAGTGCCAGTTCAGTTCAGCCTCCTGTTGGACCCCAGTGGGGTGTCAAGCTGATGGGGAGTTCAGCTGGTGAGTTGGTGAGGCTATGGTCTGGATACCAATAATCAAACTTATTTATGGTTTAGTTGATATTAAAACATTTTTTCTCAAGTCACTCCCATACTGCAAATTCCCAATGAGAAAAGTACAAGTGCCAATCAGACAATGTCTCCTCTGGGTATCACTTAGAGCCATGAGCAGGATTTATTTCTGCAGTTAATTTGAATGAGAAATAATAAGCATATGCACTTCTTTACACATTCACATAACACTCTCACATACTTATTTAAACACTCATCCAAACTCTGCTATATTTTCATATACACCCTCCTATATGCTCGTTCGCACATGAATACAAATTCTCATATGTACTCATATATGCACTCTTACACTCATTTACACACACAAACTCTCACACACTCATATGCATTCTCTTACAGACTTGTTTACACACTTAAACTCTGTCACACATGCACTTACACTTTCTTGCAGACTCATTTACAAAATCATATGCTCTCCTACACACTCATAAGACTCTTACAATTGTTTACACATGTACAAACTCTCTTACATATTCATATACATTCTTTTACACACTCATTTACACAGTTGCACAAACTCTTTAACACATTCATAGACGTACTTGTACACACCCATTTATACACTCATACAAACACTCCCCCATACTCATAAACACGTCTTAGCTATTCATGTACACTCTTACAATTACATATACTCTTACATACGCAAACACACTCCCTTGCACACTCATGTACATTCATTCACACTCCCTGTTTTTCGTGTTCTCACGCACACTCATGGATGTTGAGGCAGTGTTTATGAAGGTGCACTTCTTGAGGCAAGTTGGAAGTGTTTGGTTGCATTCCTGACTTGTGGGTTGGAGATAATGGACAAGCTTTGGGAATTCAGGAGGTGAGTTATTTGTTGCAGAATTCCTGGCTTGTAGTCACAGTATTTAGACAGTTTGTCAGTTCAGTTTTGGCCAGTCCCTAAATATTGATATTGTAGGATTCAGGAATCGGCAGCAAAATGGACTGTTATGTAAACAGTGAAAAACTGCAGCATCAGAGATAATGGGAACTGCAGATGCTGGAGAATCCAAGATAACAAAGTGTGGAGCTGGATGAACACAGCAGGCCAAGCAGCATCTCAGGAGCACAAAAGCTGACGTTTCAAGCCTAGACCCTTCATCAGCTCTCTCTGATGAAGGGTCCAGGCCCGAAACATCAGCTTTTGTGCTCCTGAAAAACTGCAGCATGTTGCCTTGCAGAGGGACCTGGGTGCCCTTGTAAATGAATGGCAAAATGTTGGTTTGCAGGTGCAGCAGGGAATTAAGGCAATTGGAATATTGTCCTTCATTGCTAGAGGGACGGACTTAAAAATATAGAAGGTTATGCTACAGCTGTATGAGGTGCAGGTGAGGCCACACCTGAAGTACTATGTATAGTTTTGACCTCCTTTCTTGAGAAAGGATGTACTGGCACTGGAGGGGGTGCTGAGGAGGTTCATTAGGTTGATACCAGGATTGAGAGTTGGGTTATGAGGAGAGATTGAGTAGACTGGGACTGTACTCGTTGGAATTTAGAAGAATGATGGGGAATCTTACTGAAACATATAAAATTACGAAGGGAATAGATTGGATAGAAACAGGGAAGTTGTTTCCACTGGCAGGTGAAACTAGAATAAAAGGGCACAGCCTCAAAAAATGGGGAGCAGATTTAGGACTGATTTGAGGAGGAACTTCTTCACCCAAAGAGTTGTGAATCTGCAGGACTCCCTGCCCAGTGGAGCAGTTGAGGCTACCTCATTGATTGTTTTAAGGCAAATATCGATCGATTTTTGAACAATAAATGAATTAAGGGTTGTTGTGAGCGGGCAGGTAAGTGGAGCTGAGTCTCAAAAAGATCAGCCATGATCTTCTTAAATGGCAGAGCAGGCTCGAGGGGCCGGATGACCTACTCCTGCTCCTATTTGTTATTTTCCTATGTTAACGTCATTGACTATCAAATGGCGATGCTTAGATGCCGTCTGATTGGACGTGGATTTTGCCCTGGCATTTGTGTGATATGAATGTTATTTGTTACTTTTCAGCCCAAGCCTGGATTTTGTTAGGTCTTACAGCATTTGGACATGGGCTGTTTCAGTGTCTGAGGAGTTACGATTGTTGCTGAACAATGTGCAATCATCAGCGAACATGCCTACTTTCGACCTTATGATGGAGGGATGGTCATTGATGAAGCAGCTGAATACAGTTGGGACTAGGACACTGCCCCATGGAACTGAATGACTGATCACCAACAATCACAGTCATGCTAATAAAGTGTGAGGCTGGATGAACACAGCAGGCCAAGCAGCATCTCAGGAGCACAAAAGCTGACGTTTCGGGCCTAAACCCTCTGATGAAGGGTCTAGGCCCGAAACGTCAGCTTTTGTGCTCCTGAGAAGCTGCTTGGCCTGCTGTGTTCATCCAGCTCCACACTTTGTTATCTTGGATTCTCCAGCATCTGCAGTTCCCATTATCTCTGATACAACCACAGTTATGCTCCTTGTTTCTATATGTGACACCAACCAGTGGAGAGCTTTCCCCCGATTCCAGTTGTCTTCAGTTTTGATTACGGTTATTGATGCCACACAAATGCTGCCTTGAAAGGTGCATTAAGAGTGAATGCCCTTTACTTGATAGCACTGACAATGACACTTCTCAGCACTTTTGTTCTGTTTGTATTTTGTAACACTTAGAAAAAGAACTAGGGAACAGGCAATTCTGGATTTGGTGATGTGTAATGAAGCAGACTTGATTAGGGAGCTGCAAGTGAAGGAACTCTGAGGACAGTGACTGCAGTATGATTGAATTCACCCTGCAGTTTGAGATGGAGAAGCTGGAATCAGATGTAATGCTATTACAATTGCGTAAAGGTAACTGCAAAGACATAAGGGAAGAACTGGCCAGAGTTGATTGAAAGGAGAGTCAATCAGGGAAGATGGTGGAGCAGCAATGGTAGGAGTTTCTGGGGGTAACAGCAGAGGAGGCACAGCAGAAATTCACCCCAAGGAAGATAAAACACACTAAGGAGAGGATGAGGCAAGGTAAGTTGGGGAGGCATAAAAGCAACAAAAAAAACCATACCATGTGAAGTTTAATGGGAAACCAGAGGATTGGAGAGCCTTTTAAAAACAACAGAGGATAAATGAACAAGCAATCAGGGTGAGAAAATGAAATATGAGGGTAAGCTAGCTAGTAATATAAGAGAAGATTTCAAGAGGTTTTTTAGATATGTAAAAGATAAGAGAGAGGCAAGAGTGGACTTTGAAATGCTGGAAAATAAGGCTGGGGAAGTAATTAATGGGGAGCAAAGAAATTGTGGAGGAACTGAATAGGTATTTTGCATCAGTTTTCATAGTGGAAGACACCGTCAGCATATCAGAACTTCAAGAGAGTCAGGTGTAGAGGTGATTGTCATAGCTTTTACTCAGGAGATGGTGCTGGGGAAGCTGAAATTGTCTGAAGGTGAATAAATCAACTGGACATGATGGAACCCACAGCAGAGACCTGAGGGAGATACCTGAGGAGATTGTAGAGGCTTTGGTGGTTACCTTTCAGAAACATTGGAGTCAAGTTGGTCCCAGAAGACTGGAAAGCTGCTGATGTAATACCCCTGGTTCAGAAGGGAGGGAGGCAGAAGTCAGGAAACTTTAGGCTGGTTAGCTTGACCATGGTCATTGGTAAGAGTTTAGAGAGCATCATTGAAGAAATTGCAGAATAGTTGGAGGTGCATGTTCAAATAGGGCTGAGTCAGCACGGCTTCATCAAGTGGAAGTCATGCCTGACACATCTAATAGAATTCTTTGAGGAGGTAGTGAGCAAGTTAAACAAAGGAGAGCCAGTGGACGTGATTTATTTGGATTTCCAGAATCCCTTTGACGAGGTGCTAGACAGGAGGATGCTGAATAAGATAAGACCCCATGGTGTTAAGGAAAAGGTAATGTCATGGATAGTGGGCTGGCTAACTGGGATAAAGGGGTCTTTTTCAGGATGGCAGCTGGTGACTAGTGGAGTTCCACAGGGGTCCATGTTGGGACCACAACTATTCATGTTATACATTAACAAACTGAAGGCATTGTTGCTAAGTTTGCAAATGATGCAAAGGTAGATGGGGGACAGGAGTGTTGAGGAAGCAGGGAGGCTGTAGAAGGACTTGGACAGGCTAGGAAACTGAGCAAAGAAAGGATAGCTAGAATAAAATGTGGGAAAGTATGAGGTAGTGCACTTTACTAGGATGAATAGAGACAAAGACTATTTGTAAATGGGGAAATGCTTCAGAAATCTGAAGCACAAAGGGACTTGAGAGTCCTAGTTCAGGATTCTCTTAAGGTTAACATATAGGTTCAGTTGGTAGGAAGGCAAATGCAATGTTAGCATTCATTTTAAGAGGGCTAGAATACAAGAGCAGAGATGTACTGCGGAGGCTGTATAAGGTTCTGGTCAGATCATATTTGGAATATTGTGAACAATTTGAGTCCCATATCTAAGAAAGAATATGCTGGCCTTGGTTGGGGTCCAAAGGAGGTTTACAAGAGTGATCCTGGGGGTGAAAGGCTTGCCATAGGAGGAGTGGTTGAAGACTTTGAGTCTGTACTCAATGCAGTTTATAAGAATGATATGATTTAAATTATCAGAATACTGAGAGTCCTGGATAGAGTGGACATGGAGATGATGTTTCCATTAGTAGGAGAGATTGGGAACTACAGGCACAGCCTCAGAGTGAAGGGACAATCCTTTAGAACTGAGATGAGGAAAATTTCTTCAGCCAGAGGGTGGTGAATCTATGAAACTCATTATTGCAGAGGCCAAGTCACTCAGTGTGTTTAAGACAGAGATAGATAGGTTCTTGATTAGTAAGGGAATCAAGGGTTACAGGGACAAGGCAGAAGAATGGGGTTGAGAAACATATCAGCCATGATTGAATGGTGAAGCAGACCCAATGGACTGAATGGTCTAATTCCACTCCTATATCTTATAGTTCTTTGGCCTTTGGTAAGGCTGCAGATGAGATTTACTTCAGTTGCCATTGGCAGGAGCACTGGCCACCAGAATGACATGGATTTAAAGTCATTCATAAAGAAATGGAGTTGAGGAGAACGTTTTTATGCAGTGAGATTGTTACTTGAAGGGGAAAATATTTAGGAGGCCAATGAGGATAGGTGGGGGAATGGGATCAGTTGGAGAGCTCGTTCAAAGGCCAGCCAAGATATAATGGGCTGAACAGCCTTTCTGTTTCTGATTCTGTCTTGAATCCTGGAGCATATTTGCTGCATTTCAGTGCATCGTGACTTCTAAAGGGAATCATTGCTAATTTACAACAAAATTTCACTAACTGAGATGGAGCTTCCAGATGACACGGTGCCTGAGTCCTCTCTGGTCCAGGAGAACAAAGGTTCAAGTGACCACCTGCTGCCTTCTTTGCCTGTCATTAGTGTCACGTATTACATAGAACATAGAACAATACAGCGCAGAACAGGCCCTTCGGCCCTCGAGGTTAAGCTGACATCCTTCCTCTCGCAAGCAGACCAAAATCGATTGCAGTATTCCAAAAGCAGCTGAACCAACGTCCTATATGGCTGCTAAGTGACCCCCCAACTCCTATACTCAATGCACTGACCAATAAAGGCAAGCACACCAAATGTCTCCTTCGTATCCTTTCTACCAGTGGCTGTACTTTGATGGAACTACGAAACTACAACCCAGGGTCTCTTTATTAAGCAACACTCCCCACTTTTTTTTTCACTGTCCAGTGACATCTTCAGGAAAGCACAGCATTGTGGGCTGTGCTGTGGACCCTCACCCTCACCATCACCTAGCGAGGTTCGCTGGGTGGCGTTAGACTCAATCAGGACAGGGGAGCAGCAGTAATTCAATAGCACTAAGTTATATACAATATAATTAACTGCAATGTAGCAAACTAATATAAGCATTGTGAGAAACAGAAGACAGTTGGTGCCACCAACTACAATGGTAATGGGGTTAAAAGCCCTTGCCAGTCACCAGCATGGCACGGTGCAGCCTTCCAGAGCTGCCAGTCCCATTGACTCTGGCTTACTTTGTCATGATTTTGTACTAATGGTCAAGGCAGCGTTGAAGCGAGTTTTGTTTGTAATCGGGTAGTTATGGCTGGAGAGTTGCTGACATTACGGCTGCAACATTTATGGATATTTGTACAAAACCTTGAGAAGGATCACCCAAATTAAGATTGTCAGCAGTCACTAGTCTGAAATTCAGAAAGGGTAGCTCAATCACATCATTTATGCTGCATAAGCAGCAGGTTCTCCATACGTGATGGCAAAATTAGAACTGTACTTCACCTGTCCGTAGCCCTCTGGGTGTTTTTAATCAACTAACACAAAATATTCAGGACAAACAATTTACACATGAAATACAGGGGGACCTAGCCATTCGGATACAGAACTGCCTGGAAGGTGGGAGTCAGAGGGTGGTGGCAGAGCATTGCTTTTCAGACTGGAGGCCTGTGACCAGCAGTGTATGCAAGGATCAGTGCTGGGTTCATTGCTTTTGTCATTTATATAAATGATGTGGATGTGAACATGGGAGATATGGTTAGTAAGTTTGCAGATGACACCAAATTGGAGGTGTAGTGTACAGCGAAGGAGGTTACATCAGAGTACATTGGGATCTTGATCAGATGGACCAATGGGCCGAAGAGTGGCAGATGGAGTTTAATTTAAATAAATGTGAGGTGCTACATTTTGACAGGAAAGTTAGGGCAGGATTTATACACTTAATGGTAAGATCCTGGGGAGTGTTGCTGAACAAAGAGACCTTGGAGTGCAGGCTCATAGTTCTAGAAAGTGGAGTTGCAGGTAGACAGGGCGCTGGAGGTGGTGTTTGGTACGCTTGCCTTTATTGGTCAGAACATTGAGTATAGGCATTGGAAGGTCATGTTGGGGCTGTACAGGACATTTGTTTGGGCCACTTTTGGGACACTGTGTTCAGTTCTGGTCTCCCTGCTACAGGAAGGATGTTGTTCAACTTGAAAGGGTTCAGCAAAGATTTGCAAGGATGTTGGCAGCGTTGGAGGGTTTGAGCGAGAGGGAGAGGCTGAACAGGCTGAAGCTATTTTCCTTGGAGCATTGGAAGCTGAGGGGTGACCTTACTGAAGTTTATAAAATCATGAGGGGTGTGGATAGGGTGAATAGGCAAAGTCTTTTCCCCAAGGAGAATGGGTTGAAACTAGAGGGCACAGGTTTAAGATGAGAGAGGACTTAAGTGTAAAAGGGATCTAAAGGGCAACATTTTTGCCCAGAGGGTGGTGTCTGTATGGAATGAGCTGCACCCATCCAGAAGTGGAAGTGGAGGAGGTTGGTTTAACTACATCTGAATAGGAAAGATTTGGAGGGCTATGGACCAAATGCTGGTAAACAGGACTAGATTAATTTAGGATATCTGGTCAGCATGGACAAGTTGGACCATAGGGTCAGTTTCCCTACTGCACATCTCTGTGATTCTATGCCTCTATGACACCAACATGGTGCCAATGAGCAGACCCAGGAATGCAGGCATGGGGTGAGGAATAGGGTGGGTGTGAGGGGATGAGGAGAGATTGGGCAGGAGATGCAGTTCCACAATGAACTCCAGCACAATGAAATTCCAGCAACAACTGAATAACCTTACAGTGATGTTGCCAACATGTGAGGTGAAGGCAATGATAGGCTAAATGAAAATGAGGATTAACAAACATTTCTGACCTCATCCCAGTCAAACTTACCATGGTTGTGATATTCTTCTTCTATTAGGGCTCCTCAGAACTCACCTCTGGAACAGCAGGTGGCTTGATTTAGAGCATTAGTTCTTGTTTTCAAATCCCTCCATACCCTCACTGCTGCACCTAATCTCCCTGTAACTCCAATTTCTTCAACATCCCCATTTCTTTTGCTCAAAGATTGGTGGCCATGCCTTAAGCTCCTGAGGCTCTGAATTCTGAAATTTCTTCCTAAGCCTCTACCTTCTCCCAAAAGATGTTTGAATCACACCTGCCCATCTCCTTTTGTCAGAATCCACAAATGCACAGGACTGGTCTGACTGTGAATCCATCCACATCACCTTGCTGCTGTCCAGTAGGGCAGAAGGGTCTTCCATATAACACCTCATTACAAAGAAGGCAGTATAGCACCCCCTCAGTCTAGCACTGAAGTGTCAGCCTGCTCACATCTTGGAGTGGGATTGAACCCACAACATTCTCTCTCTGAGGTGAGAGTACTGCCCATTGGACCGCAACAGACACTCAAAGGTCGTAAAGCCCTTTGGTTTAGAAATAAACATTTCTATCTCATGAATGTAGGCTTTAATTACAAGCTGGATCTCACTGGCATTAACTTTCTTTCAATTGTAAAGAAGTTCAAACACCGCTTTGTTATGTTTATTAAATGAGAACCTGATTTAATAACTTTATCCCCATGTTTGTTGAGTGGGCACTCTAATAAATAAGTAATAGATTGAGAAACAAGAACTCAGTCTAGGTCAAGCCTGTCGAGTCGATATAAATAGCTCCTTTACAAATCTTTGTACCACAACCTGTTTAATCATTCATTTAGTTAGACAACTAAACTCCAGCTACAAGTCATCAAATTTCTAAACCAAATCCAGGCAAAGTATGAATTGAGCATTGAATTGATGTTGTGCCTTAGGCCTGTGGACCTCAACTGTTCCTGGTCAGGAATCTGAATGGGAGGGAATGAAGGAGCCTTTACTGTCAGAATGTAGCTTGATACAAATCTGATCTTAACATTGCTCCATGTTGGCACGTAAATGTTCTAGAATTTTCTGTCAGAGCAGAGCGTTGATACTTGCTCTGAACCAACAAAATAAATACTGTGCTGACAGGAGCAGGCCAGAACCTCACCTCCTGACTCCCAAAGTCTGTTTACCCTCTACAAAGAGCAAGTAAGGAGTGCAATGGAATATTCTCACTCGCCTGGTTGGGTGCAGCTCCAACAACACTCAAGAAGCTCAGTACTGTCTAGGACAAAGCAGTCTACTTGATTGGCACCCAAACCACCTTGTTCAACACTCACTTCTGTCATCACCAGCACATAGTGGTATTAGTGTGTACTATCTACAAGATACACTGCAGTAATTGACCAAGATTCCTTCAACAACACCTTCAAACCTTTGATAGCACTGACTCTGTATCACTTTCATCATTTTTCTGATGATCAAGTGTGAGCTGATGGGGTGATAATTGGCCAGTTTGGATTTGATCCTGGGCATCTGCATGGCCGGGTAGATGCCAGTGTTATAGCTGTAGTGAAATGCTTTGGCTCAGGGTGCAGCAGATTCTGGAGCAGAAGTCTTCAGCAACAATGCCTGAATGTTGTCAGGTCCCATAGTCTTTGCAGTATTCACTATTCCACCCAAATCTTGATACCACAGGAAATTAATTACATTAGCTGAAGGCTGTCATCTGTGGATCACTGGAGAAGGCTGAGATGTATCATCCACTCAGCACTTCTGGATCAGGATTGTTGTGAATGTGTCAGACTTGCTTTTTACACCGATGTGCTGGGGTCCCCCATCATTGAGGATGAGGATGGTTGTGGAGCCTGCTCCTTCTGTTAGTTGCCCACTATCATTCAGGACAGTATGTGGCAGGATTGCATAACTTAGATCTGGCTTATGCAAATATTCCTGTGCTGTAGCTTCAACAAGTTAGCACCTCATCTTTGGGTATGCCTGGTTTTCCTCCTGACATTGCCTCCTGCACTTCTCATTGAATCAGGACTGATCTCTGGCTTGATGGTAATGGTAGAGCAGGAGATATGCTGGGCTGTGGATTCTGGTTAATTGCTCCAGCAATGCATAGATACCCAGTTTTGAATTGTTAGATCTGATTGCAGTCTGTCCCATGAAGCATGGTGATAGCCTTCATCATGTTGTGTGGCAATATCATCAATGTGAAAGCAGGACTTGGTCTACATGTGTTGTGAGTTGTGGGCACTTCTAGTGATAGTGTCAAGTGTAGACAGGTAGATTGTTGAGGATGAGGCTAGGTATGTTCTTCCCTCATTAGTTCCATTACTGAAGACTGTAAACACAGTCCAGCAGCTATGTCCTTTAGGATGAGTCAGCTGGTTCAGTTATGGCACAAGTTCCTAAAAGTTTGTGAGGAGGTATCTGCAATGTCAAGAGGTCTGAGTCTGAAGCTGTCATTCTGGTGCCTGGGTCTTTTCTCAGTGGTGCTTCCTTGTTTTACACTTGATGGCTTGATACAACTGTATGGCCTGCTCAGGCAGTTAGGAGGCAACCACACATTAATTAGTATTTCTGATCAGGAACCTTCCTCCAGTTTCCCTTCATCTCACCCCATCCCCATTTCCTTCTATTGCTTTCACCCTCATGCCTTTGTCTAACTTCCATATATAAAAACATATATTTCACCTCAAACACCCCTGAAGTAACAAGTTCCACATTGTCATTTCTTGAATTAAAAAGTTTCTTCTGAACTCCCTATTGGTTTATTAATGCCTATCTTATGTTGATTATCTCTAGTTTAGGACTGTTTCCACATCAACAAATATCCTTTTTAAGTCAATGCTTTTGCTATTTGAAACTCTATTCGTTCACTCTTCAGTTTTTGCTTTTATAGAGTGAAGAACCTCATAAAATCTCTGTTTTGCATCCACATGTCCTGGTTGATGCGGAGTTAGGTTGAATGGCAGTCCCTAGTTGATCAGGGTTTTCAGTTCATGCATTGACAGCCCATGAGGGTTGTGCCATTCTATGAGGTGGTAAATATACAGAGAGCAGCCTAACCTGTACAACTGGTTTCTCACTGGCCCTGCCAACCTCACCACCTCTTATTGCTTTCAGTTAGTCATAAGTGGCTAAGTTACGTCACTAATACAGGTTGTAAGCCCAACCCTTAATGGGTTCTGCTCAGTGACAATAGAGAGCATTATGGATCCTGGCTGAGAGAATTGTCCCATCAAGAAATAAATAATTTAACCTACAAAAGGAGAATCTATTCCTATTCTCTGTCTGAAGCATTGCACAGCACTTTGCATGCAATTAATTACATTCAATATGAAGCAAAAATTAAGGAAGAAAGAACAATACAGCACAGGGACAGTTCGTTTGGTCTTCCAAGCCTGCACCACCACATTTTGCCCTTCCATACTAAAACTGCCTTCACTTACAGGATCCATATCCCTCTATTCCCTTCCTGTCCATGTACTTGTCCAGGTGCTTCCTGAACGCTGCTGTTGTGTCTGTTTTCACCACCTCCTCAGCACGTTCCAGGCACTCGCCACTCTTTGTGTGAAAAAATTGTCTCCCACATATCTTTTAAACTTCCCCCTCACACCTTTAACCTGTGCCCCCCAGTAATTGATCCTCCCCACTGTGAAAAAGCCAGGAGTAGAAAAACACTTTCCACTCTATCCATCCCATTCATAATCTTATAAACTTCTCTCTGCTCACCCCTCAACCTCATACATTCCAGAGTAAACAAACCCAGCTATCCAACCTTTCTTCATAGCTAAAGCCCCCATACCAGGCAACGTTCTGGTAAGCATTTTCTGTACCCAAAGCATCCATATCCTTCTGGAACTGCCAGTGCTGGAGTCTGAGATAACAAGGTGTGGAGCTGGATGAACACAGCAGGCCAGGGAGCATCAGAAGAGCAGGAAAGCTGACATTTCAGATCTGGACCTTTCTTCAGAAAAGCATGTGTTGGCACAAGCTTGGAGGGCCGAAGGAATTGGTCCTGTGCTGTATTGTTCTTTGTTCTTTAATTGTTACTTCATATTGAATGTAATTAATTGCATTATTTTCTGAAGAAGGGTCCAGACCCAAAATGCCAGCTTTCCTGCTCCTCTGATGCTGCCTGGCCTGCTGTGTTCCTCCAGCTCCACATTCTGTTATCACATCCTTCTGGTAGTGCAGTGACCAATATTCCAAATGTGGTCTAACTAAAGTTCTATAAAGCTGCAACATAACTTGTCTATTCTTGTACTCAGTACTCCTTCCAGTGAAGGCAAGCATGTCATAGGACTTTTTTACTACTTTATCTACCTGTTCTGCCATCTTTGGTGATCTGTGGACCTACACATGCAGATCCCTCTGCACATCAATACGCCTAAGGGTTCTGCTATTCACTGTATAATTTCCACCCGTACTTGACCTTCCAAAATGCATCACTTCACATTTGTCTGGATTAAACGCCATCCGCCATTTTTCTGCCCGTGCCACCAACTGATCTATATCCTGCTGTACTTTCTCAGAAACCTCCTGACTATCTGAAACTCCACCAATCTATATATCGTCCTCAAACTTCCGAATTAGACTGCCTTGTTTTTATCCAAATCACTTAGCGATGTGGTGGCTTAGTCGTTAGCACTGCTGCCTCACAGTGCCAGGGATTCGGGTTCAATTCCACCCTCAGGCAACTGGCTGTGTGGAGTTTGCACATTCTCCCCATGTCTGTGTGGGTTTTCTCCGGGTCCTCCAGCTTCCTCCCATAGTCCAAAGATGTGTAAACTAGGTGGATTGGCCATGCTATATTGCCTGTAGTGTCCAGGGATACTATGATTTATGTAAACCACGAACAGCAGAAGTCCCGGCACTGATCCCTGTGGAACACCACTAGTCACAGCCCTCACTTCCAAAAAGTATCCTTCCACTGCTACGTTCTGTCTCCTTTGACTAAACCAATTTTGTATCCATCACCCCAATATCATATGACTTCACCTTTTGTACCAGTCTGCCATGGGGTAACTTGACAAAGGCTTTACTGAGGTCTCTGTAGACAACATCAATCACTTTTCCCTCAGCAATCACCTTCATCACCTCCTTAAAAAACTGCATCAAGTTTGTGAGGCACAACCTCCCCCGTACAAAACCGTGCTGTTTATCACTAACCAGACCATTTGCTTATAAATGCGTATAGATCTTGGCCCTAAGAACCTTTTCCAATAATTTCCCTACCACTGATCAGAGGCTCACAGACCTGTCATTTCCTGGATTATCCCTGTTACCCTTTTAAAACAATGAGACAACATCAGCTATTCTCCAGTCCTCTGGTACCTCTCCTGTGGCCAAAGAGGATCCAACAATGTCTATCAGTGATCCAGCAATTTGGTCTTTTACCTCCCTCAATATTCTGTGATTGATCCCATCAGGACCTGGGGACTTACCTACCGTAATACTTTTTAAGACACACAACACCTCTTCCTTTTCAATAGCAACTTGGCTTAGAAACGCAACTCTCCCTTCCTTGAGATTAACCTCCACCAATTCCTTTCTGTTGGTGAATATCAACATAAAATATTCATTTAAGACCTACCTACCTCTCTGGCCCCACACATAGATTCCCTCCTTTGTCCTTGAGTGGGTCAACCCTTTCTCTGGCTACCCCCTTGCTTTTCCTTTATGTTTAAAAAAGCCTTGGGATTCTCCTTAATCCTGTTTGCTCACAACTTTTCATGACCCCTTTCAGCATTTCTGATTCAATGTTTAAGTTCTCTCCTACCTTCCTTATATACTTCAAGGGCTTTGTCAGTTCTCATCCTCCTAGACCTTATGTATGCTTCCTTTTCCTTTTTGACCAAGGTCATAATATCCCTTGTCTTCCAAGGCTGATGTAACTTGCCCATACCTACCCTTCATTCTTGCAGGAATGTGTGCTCCGGAACTCTTTATCAACTGCGGTTTGAAATACTCCCACATGTCCGATGTAGATTTACCCTCAAACAGCCACCTCCAATCAACACCCTCCAGTTCCTGCCTAAGTTGTGGTTTGCCTTCCCCCAATTTAACACCTTCACCTGAGGACAGGTATTATCCCTACCCATGAGTATCTTCAAACTCATGGTGTTATGGCACGACTGAAATGCTTCCCCACTGAAACTTTACTAGCCTGGGGAGGCTCATATCCCAAAACCAGGTCCAGTATAACTCCTTCCCTCGTTGTACTGATTACATTGTGTTAAGAAACCCTCCTGAATGGTCCTTACAAATTCTGTTCCATCCAAGCTCCTAGCACATAGTGAGTCCCAGTCAATTCAGGGCTATTTCAAATCACCCACGACAACAACAACGCTGCTGCTTTTACATCTTTCCGAAATCTCGCTATATTTTCTATCCTCTATCTTCCACCGGCTGCCAGAAGCCTGTAGTGCGCACCCAGCATTGTGATTTCACTTTTCCTATCCTGAGTTCTACTCACATTGCCTCGCATTATTATTATTAGTTAATACAGCATCTAGATTATACAGACTGTGATCCCAGAACAGCAATAAGGTAGATAATCAGTCACAAAAACAAAGTTACTAGAAAAGCTCAGTAGGTCTGGCAGCATCTATGGAGGAGAAAACAGAGTTAATGTTTTGGCTCTGGTCACCCTTCCTCAGAAGAGACCTGCTGAGCTTTTCTTGCAACTTTGTTTTTTTTCCTGATTTACAGCATCCTCAGTTCTTTTGGTTTTTAAATAATCAGTCAGTTTGTTTTATTTTGTGGCTTTGTTTAAAAGAAGAATTGTGGTGAAGTCACTGACAGTATTCAGAGGTCTTTGGATAATGAATGGAATTTTTAATATCCTGTTTACAAGTGATCTCAGTTTAACATCTGGATCAAAGCTCTGATGCCGCAGCATTTTCTTGGCACTGCACTGAGGTATAATACACATGATTGCAGGTGTTGGGGTTTAAAGTCATATCCATGGTGACTCAGAAATTAGGACAGAAACAACTTAAACAAACTGACAGAGTAATTGAGAATGGGCCTTTATACATTTCCACTGCGATAGAGATCTGATCAAACCCTATCTGGGTTCTATCTGGGCATCACAAACAAGTCTCAGAGGCTTGGTG
This sequence comes from Stegostoma tigrinum, assembly GCF_030684315.1. NCBI lineage: Eukaryota > Metazoa > Chordata > Chondrichthyes > Orectolobiformes > Stegostomatidae > Stegostoma > Stegostoma tigrinum. The sequence goes on along the minus strand of NC_081384.1, from coordinate 1,530,013 downwards.
TCGTTGAATAGACGGGAAGGTTGAAAGATGATCTCGTTGAAGTATTGAGGTGACTGAAAGATTTGATTGGGAGATCGAAAAATTATTGCCTCAGCAAAGGGAATTGAAAATAAGGAACATAACTCAAATTTGGAGAGAAACTTTTAGGGTTGAACTCAGGATGTACTCCTCCAATCAAAGGATGCTTCCCACTGGAAAATAGTTCTAAATTCTCAGGGACAATTGTCTCTTTATTTATGTTGGATAAAGGCATCAAGGGATATACATCAAAGCTAGGGAGATAGCACAGAAGGACCTATCTGCCAGTAGACAGCCGAATGTTGGAGTAGGTTCAATGGGCGACATGGCCGTCTCCTGTCACAATGGAAAACGTAAGTGACAGATACAAACACAGAGCAGCAGAATGTCAGTGAATATTTAATGACAGATTAAACAATACAAAAAGAAAGAAGTAAAGAATTGCTGGAGTGTGTGTTACTGATCTGTGTTTACATTAATCAATTAAAATCTCTTGCTCCTTCACAAAGGAAAAAAGCTAACTGTGTCTCTAACCCTGTGCTGTCCCTGTTCTTGCAGAGTTTGATGGGGAACAGAGAAAACTTTACTTTCAGTTTAAGAGAGTAGAGGATCTTTACTCTGTGTCTAACCCCATGCTGTACATGCCCTGGGACTGTGAAGAGAGGGTAGGTAGTGGGGGCGGGACAAAAGTGGAGGTGGGACTTTAAAGTGGATATTTTTTGAGTAGGAAACTGGGGTGTAATCAGACAGAGACTGAACAAGGTTCAGGGATGGTGTAACCGACTCCAGTCTAGGTCACAGGGGCCTGAAGGTGCTTTTTGCTTGTAAATTTTGCCTGTTAAACTGATATTTAATTGTGAGAAGGTGTCATAGCTGGGCCTTCAATCCAGGACCACTCTTACTACTGAATGCTCCTCTTCTCCTGACCCAGTGGACCAGTCCCAACACAGCTCATGCCAGCTGATCAATCCAGGATAAAAACCTCGGAGTAGCTGTTAAATGGTTCTTTTTAGCTTCATTGAGAGTTTAATTGGCATTTGTTCTTCGACACTGTGTCTCCGAGAATCCCAGATAAGATGCTAGGCTGCAGTTTGCTTTTTAAAGCAGGAATGGGTTGCTGATGGATGTACCTGATCCTCTCCCGGGAATTCTGAACAGGCTGACTGACATGACTGTATGGGGTGGCTGTTATCCCTTTACTAAACTAACAACCCATACTGAGGGACAGTAAGAACTGCCGATGCTGGAGTCTGAGATAACACAGTGTGGAGCTGGAGGATCACAGCAGGCCAGGCAGCATCACAGGAGCAGGACCCTTTCTGAAGAAGGGCCCTGATCCGAAATATCAGTTTTTCTGCTCCTATAATGCTGCCTGGCCTGCTTTGTTCCTCCAGCTCCATACTGTGTTATAACAATCCATACTTATCTGTTAGCATCACTGAACGAGGTTAGACGGACTTTGATTTACTGTGGCTTCTCCTTACAATGAACATGTAATATGCAAGTGAATCATACACACACAAAATCCGTGCAGTTGTCATGTTACAAAAGGAACATGGAGGCACTGGAGAAGGTGGAAAAAGTGGGAGAATAGAACTATCAGGAAAGGGTGGAGCACTTCCCCCTGAAAGAGTTAGTGAGGGTTGACCTTTAAGATTATTGAAGGGTTGGATAGAGTAGCCATGGACATGGGGATTGCATTTACAGGCAACACCAGAACTGCAGGCTATCGATGTAAGATAATACTAATATATCCAGCATGGAATCCAGGAGAAATGTATATTTGAAGGCTGGTGAGAATGTGGAACTTGTTGCATAGTGGTTGAGTTAAGTAACAAAAATGCATTTGAATGGAAGCTGGATAAATACATGAGAGAGAAAGGAACAGAAAGAGATGGAAGTAAATTGTTGAGAGAAACCTGATGTGAAACACAAACACTAGTATTGATCAGTTGAACTGAATGGCCAATTTCTGTGCTCTAGTCATGTTGCAATTTAGAACATAGAACATTACAGCACAGTACAGGCCCTTTGGCCCTCGATGTTGTGCCAACCTGCCACACCAATCTGAAGCCCATCTAACCTACACTATTCCATGTACGTCCATATGCTTATCCAATGACGACTTAAATGTACCTAAAGTTGGCGAATCTACTACCGTTGGAGGCAAAGCGTTCCATTCCCTTACTACTCTCTGAGTAAAGAAACTACCTCTGACTTCTGTCCTATATCTTTCATCCCTCAATTTAAAGCTATGCCCCCTTGTGCTCTCCGTCACCATCCTAGGAAAAAGGCTGTCCCTATCCACCCTATCTAACCCTCTGATGATCTTATATGTCTCAATTAAGTCACCTCTCAACCTTCTGCTCTCTAACGAAAACAGCCTCAAGTCCCTCAGCCTTTCCTCGTAAGACCTTCCCTCCAAACCAGGCAACATCCTAGTAAATCTCCTCTGCACCCTTTCCAAAGCTTCCACATCCTTCTTATAATGCGGTGACCAGAACTGTACGCAATACTCCAAGTGCGGCCACACCAGAGTTTTGTACGGCAGCAGCATAACCTCTTGGTTCTGGAACTCGATCCCTCTATTAATAAAGGCTAAAACACTGTATGTCTTCTTAACAGCCCTGTCAACCTGGGTGGCAACTTTCAATGATTTGTGTACATGGACACCGAGATCTCTCTGCTCATCTACACTACCAAGAATCTTACCATTAGCCCAGAACTTTGTATTCCGGCTACTTCTACCAAAGTGCATCACCTCACACTTGTCTGCATTAAACTCCATTTGCCACCTCTCAGCCCAGCTCTGCAGCTTATCTATGTCTCTCTGTAACCTACAACATCCTTCGTCACTATCCACAACTCCACTGACCTTAGTGTCGTCTGCAAATTTACTAACCCATCCTTCTACACCCTCATCCAGGTCGTTTATAAAAATGACAAACAGCAGTGGACCCAACACCGATCCTTGCGGTACACTACTAGTAAGTGGACTCCAGGATGAACATTTCCCATCAACCACCACCCTCTGTCTTCTTTCAGCAAGCCAATTTCTGATCCAAACTGCTATATCTCCCACAATCCCATTCCTCCGCATTTTGTAAAATAGCCTACTGTAGGGAACCTTATCGAACGCCTTGCTGAAATCCATATACACCACATCAACCGGTTTACTCTCATCTACCTGTTTGGTCACCTTCTCAAAGAACTCAATAAGGTTTGTGAGGCACGACCTTCCCTTCACAAAACCGTGCTGACTATCCCTAATCAATTTATTCTTTTCTAGATGATTATAAATCCTATCCCTTATACCTTTTCCAACACTTTACCAACAACTGAGGTAAGGCTCACTGGTCTATAATTACCGGGGTTGTCTCTACTCCCCTTCTTGAACAGGGGAACCACATTTGCTATCCTCCAGTCGTCTGGCACTATTCCTGTAGAAAATGATGAATTAAAGATCAATGCCAAAGACTCGGCAATCTCCTCCCTGGCTTCCCAGAGGATCCGAGGATAAATCCCATCCGGCCCAGGGGACTTATCTATCTTCACACTCTGTAGGATTTCTGATACCTCTTCCTTGTGAACCTCAATCCCACCTAGTCTAGTAGCCTGTATCTCAGTATTCTCCTCGAAAACATTGTCGTTTGGTAGAGTGAATACTGTCAAAAAATATTCATTTAATGCTTCCCCTATCTCCTCTGACTCCATACACAACTTCCCACTACTATCCTTGATTGGCCGTAATCTTACTCTTGTCATTCTTTTATTCCTTATGTACCTGTAGAAAGCCTTAGGGTTTACCCTTATCCTATCCGCCAACAACTTCTCATGTCTCCTCCTGGGCTCTCCTGAGCTCTCTCTTTAGGTCTTTCCTGGCTACCTTGTAACCTTCAAGTGCCCTAATTGAGCCTTCACATCTCATCCTAACATAAACCTTCTTCTTCCTCTTGACCAGAGATTCCACTTCCTTCATAAACCACGGCTCCCGTGCTCTACAGCTTCCTCACTGCCTGACAGGTACATACGTATCTAGGACACACAGGAGTTTTTCCTTGAATAAGCCCCACATTTCTAATGTGCCCATCCCCTGCAGTTTCCTTCCCCATCCTATGCTCCCTAAATCTTGCCTAATCTCATCGTAATTGCCTTTCCCCCAGCTATAACTCTTGCCCAGTGGTATACACCTATCCCTTTCCATTACTAAAGTAAACATAACAGAATTGTGATCACTATCACCAAAGTGCTCATCTACTTCCAAATCTAACACCTTTAGAATTCAGAAATCTCTGATTAAACTTAAACTTGCAATTGAGGCACATCCAAACTCATATTCTATCCATAAAAACATAGAGGTAGTGTCATCAGCAAAGAATCATCAGTCCTCAGTACAACAAAGTTATAAGAAAGAATGTCAGAGTGAGGTGACCTTTACAGGTGATAGAATAGTGACAACAGAAAGCTTTAAAAACAGCTGTTGGTGTCAGCTGTTCACTGGGCGGGCAATCTCTGTGCGTGTGCAAACATACTGCTGCTCCTTCCCGTGCCTGCCCAGGTGGATTTGTGATTACCATCAGGACTCACTCAGATAACTTGGCATTTTGCCATTTCCCTGCTCTTAAGCTTCGCTCCAGAAACAGCTGAGCAGTCTGAAATGACATGGACGCCAGCCTCGTCCACTATCACAACAACTGCCAAAGAAATAGGTAATCTTCAAACAGATTCTTTGTCCTTTTCTTTATTTTAAGCTCAGTAATTGAAGTTGTATAACTTTGAGTCTACAGGGTCTAGTTAGCTTTTAGTTGTGGTTAGCCTGAATCATGTATTAACCTTTAAAACTTTCAACCCTTTTTGTTTTACATCCGGCTAAATCATTTCAAGTTGCTTTGAAGGCTTTTAAAGAACCGAGTTTCAGATATTGAAGCCTTATTCACAAAATGCCTCTTATTAACAAACAGAGCGGCCGCTGTTCACAATTACTGAAGTGTTAATGTGCAGTGTTCGGGATTGTGCTAGTACAGTATTGAGATTGAGCTGCTATTTTGCTGCATTGCTGGTGAGTTGGAAGAGCATCATATCTTTCTTAATGCAGAGCTGAATCTTTCCCAGAAGACTCGCATATGCCTTGCTTAGACGAGAAACTAGATTAACATGTCTGAGTTCTGATTAAGGGTCTCACTAAAATCTAACCCAGCTCTTTCCTTTCAAATGCTGGCACACCTGCTGTATGAATCCAACATGAGCTATTTTATTTCATATTTCCAGTTTACTGTACATTTTAATATCAATCATTTGTGGCTTATTGTTGAAATATTTCATAACATTTAGTAACTTGTTTGTATAATTAGTATCACTGGCTGTGTTCCAAAATACCGCCAAAATGTTCTCAAACTTTAGGTATAAGATTACCCATCTCTAGAATCTTGATTGGATTCCCGCCTAATGTTCACTGACAGCTTTCCTGCATAATTAATAATTAAAGGAATTTATTTAAAATATTCCGAATACTGTCGCTGCTTTCCCTACAGAAAGAGAGGAAATCTGAGGGTGAATCACCTTGAGCCATCTCCCTCATTAAGATCACCTACTGCCACCTCAGCAAAGCCACCTGACTTAGCTAGAGTTGACTATTTCCACAGACATGTGGTTGACCTTCCACTTTCAACCCTCTATAGACTTCTGCTCATTCAAACTGCAGCAGAGATTGCAGATGGATGTTCAAATGTGAAGGATTACATTGTAGGCTGATTGGAGGTTACATGGTACCAATCCTTTGTAAAGAAAGTGGACAACAGGAAAGAATTTGCATTTATATATAACCTTTCTCAATCTTAAAATACGCAAAGTCTTTCACAGACAATGAAGTACTTTTAGAAATGTTGGCATCATTGGAATGAAAGGTGGTAAATAGTTAAAAAAAGCAATAATATTTGGGACTTGGACTGTCCTGTGCATATCAACATTATCTGGAACTATCTAAGAACAGCCTGTGTGAACAGAAAATTTACAGATACAGAAGGCAGTTACCTTCAGTTTATAAAATAACTTGAACCAAGCAGAACAGTTCTTGGCAAAGAGTTTCTGTGTTTGTCAGGATCAGCAATACAGGTTGGGGATGGAGTACCCAGGAGACCACATCTGGGATAATCCGAAATATACTGTTGTGGATCTGTGGTTTCATAGAATCCCTACAGTGTGGAAACAGGCCCTTTGGCCCATCAAGTCCACACCGACCCTTGGAGCATCTCACCCAGATCCATTCTCCTATAACCCACTTAATCGACACATCCCTGAACACTATGGGAAATTTATCATGACCAATCCACCTAGCCTGCACATCTTTAGACCAAGGGAGGAACCTGGAGCATCCGGACGAAACCCAAGCAGGCACAGGGAGAATGTGCAAATGCCACACAGTCGCCTGAGGGTGGAATCGAGCCCAGGTTCCTGGCACTGTGAGGCAGCAGTGCTAACCACTGAGCCACCGTGCTGCCCCAAATGCCAAGCTATGAATCTGGGTATGAGACAGGCTTGTTAATGAGAAGGCAAAGTCAAGAACTGTATTCAGGCTTAGACTTCGAACTATCACTAAAAACCTTTGTACATGGTAATCACAGATACACCAGATTCTGATCTTATAGTTACATTAAATCAAGACAACTCTCTCTTCTTTACACTTTCATGTGTAACTTTGAGGTAAGAAGGCTGGAGGTTTAGAGGTTATTTAGGAAAAAGCAAACTTACCCAGAGGATTTGGGCATCTGGAACACACTCTCTGAAAGGGTGGTAGATGTAGGAAGCCTCAAGACACTTAAGATCTATTTAGATGAGCATTTGAAACACCATTACATACATGGCTACAAGCTAAGTGCTGGAAAATGGGGTTAGATTAGATGGATGTTTGATGACCAGTGCAGACACAATGGGATGAAAGGCCTCTTACCATGCTGTAAAATCTCTATGACTCCATACCCATGCACCCATATGAGTCATCCAGAATCTAGAGTATTCTAATTCTGTCCACACTGTGTTATTTATACTCAATGATGTGCAGCTCTGTCGCATCACTGCAAGATTTCCCCAGGTCCTGAAGTTCCTATACAACACCCCTCCTCAAGCATTTCTCCCCTGTCATAAACATTGATTAACAGTTATGTACTGAAATACATTCCATGAATTACTTTGTTTTGCAACATTTACTGTATATTTTTTCCTTCTCCATCCCATGTCTCAATAAGTAGATCACAGCAGTCTCTGACAGAGAGGAAAAAACTGAGATAAAGTTGGCGATCTTGAATTTTCTCTACTTGCTTCCTTAGATTAGATATGCTTGCTGAAGGAGCTTGGGTTGATGTAACCACAGGAACATATTGGGAACAAGGACTGGTTCTACATTTTTGCCATTAGCATCTGGAATGGATGATGTTGTTAATATTCCAATAAAAGAGAAGCTTGTTGCCATGCAGTATTCTTCCATTCTAAGGTTCTGAATCTACATGTCAGGTTGGGGATGATTTGATTTGTTGCTTGCTGTGTACTTCAGACTATAGCATATCTTCTAGCAATGACCTCTTTGTGACAATGAGTTCATTGTTGGCAGGGGCTTGACAGTTTTTGCTGATGTGAGGGTTAGGAACCATATCTGTGACAAGATCCTGTTCTATCAGATTGCTTCAGTTTTCATTTGAAGTTGTCACATGCAGTACATTGTTCAGTGGACAGGTCTGTCTCCTCTGCTCAGATGGCTCATTGATCTTAAAGTAGTTAACACATTGTCTAGAAAGTTCTGTGTTAAATTGAACTTTCACAATATAATGCTTCTTGAACAGTTTTCTAGACTCAGTATTCACTCCTATTTGGACTGCTCATTCTCTAATGGGATCCTGTTTTTCTAGAAGATGTTCAGTGACTGATTTATCCAAGAAACCAATGACAGTTCTGTTGCAAATGAGCTCATGTTGTAAATTTCCATAGCTGCTTGGTTCAGGTAATGTGTGCAGGTCATTATGAAATTATCTAAAGGGAAAAAGAAAAATAAGAAGAGAGAATGTGAAAGAGAAACATAGAGGATGGCAGAGTTTGAAATAAATAGTGAAGTAGAGATTGAGAGATTGAGACACGGTAAAAGAGAGAGAGAGGAGAGAGATTTTTAGATGAGGCAGTTGACCAGCCTGGTATCATCATAATCACAAAGGGAATTACTGATGCATCCAGGAAAGAGTTAATGCAGAATAAAACAGAGATCAGAGATGGGCGAGTGTTATTGAGAGGTGCCTGAGGAGCTGTAGAAACTTATTGTAAGGTTATTCAGCAGTGTTGTCCAGAACCAATAACTGCCAGCAAGAAACCATTACTGGAGATGCCGTATCTGTAGTAACAGAGTCAGTGATGGGTGATAACACAGGAGATTCTCTATGAAGGATATGGATGAAATTATTTTAGTTGGTTTGAGGCAGTGTTAGAGGTAAAAGCAAGCTTCAGGTTGATTCAGAGGCAACCTCTTAACTGGTTCCTAACAAATTAATCAACCAAGGAGACAAAGCGCAGGCCAATCATGAGGTCTTGTGTTTGGAACTGAGTTCATATATAGTGTTTTGCTTGCATATATCTCCCTGAAACTACAAATGATCTGTTCCCTGTTGTCTATCTTACTCTCCAGTATCTGACCCATAAGAGTGGTGTTAGCTATGATAGAAGGATCAGCTGCATGCTCTCCTTTTTGGACAACTGACCAGAAACTTGAACACATGATCCAAGCTGACACTCATTGCGCAGAGATGGTAGGAACTGCAGATGCTGGAGAATGCAAGATAACAAAGTGTGAAGCTGGATGAACACAGCAGGCCAAGCAGCATCTCAGGAACACAAAAGCTGACGTTTCGGGCCTAGACCCTTCATCCTAGGCCCAAAACGTCAGCTTTTGTGCTCCTAAGATGCTGCCTGGCCTGCTGTGTTCATCCAGCTTCACTTATTGTGCAGTGCTGCCACAGTTAACCCACGATCTCTGGTGGATCTAAAGGTCTCAGAACACTATTTCAAAGTAAAGCAATTGTGGCCTGAACCAATAGAACATTAGAGCATAGTACAGGCCCTTCGGTCCTCAATGTTGTGCCGACTTGCCATACCAGTATTTATCCATCAAGCAACATTGTTGAAAAAACTGTTTTGTTAGTTTATCACATTGCTCTTGTGAAATCTTAATTGGAATGCAAATAAGCTGCTGCTTTTTCTGTATGGTAACACAGTGTGTTCAAGTCATAGTATTAACGTAAGCTTTCTGTCATTACGGTAAAATTAATCTCATTGTCTGGAAGTACTTCACTGTGCAAGGCTGCTTGTTCACAATGTCAGTAATGAACTCCCCAAGTGTCATTGCTGCTGTTAGTTTTGTAAAGCATGTCAATAACATCCTTGGAGTTTGTAATGTTTATGTATTGTAAAAAGTGTCAGTGCCCTAATGAATACTGTAACAAGTATTAGCATGGCAGGTTTCCATGTTGTAATGAACATTTTTATTTGCAAGTGTAGATTACATTCAATTCAAAGTTAGGTTTTGGCTCTGAATGGTTTTAGAAAACTAAACAATTCCTCATCAGATTTCATGCTATGTGTCTTAACTAATACTGACTGCACTTCAGAAATGCATTTCATTGGTTGCAAATACTTTGAGAAGTACAGTGATCATGAAAGATGCTGTGTCAATGCAAAGTTTTGCTTTAAGGCCAGAACCAGCAAATGGTCCAAGCTGTAATTTTAGCTGGCTTTGTTTGACTCAAGAAGATTCACACTCATTCTGTTGGAATCCTAGATTTGAAGCTGATATCTGCGTTCAGTGAATTTATAACAAAGCTTCACTTGTATTTGTGCAGGCATGAAAAAGCTTGAAGACCCAGTTTCTCACATGCAATCAATGTAGGATCTTTGCAGATAAAACATGTTTGGTTCTCACCCCCTCTTTGTAAAATCACATTAACAAAATCAGAACTAGCAGAGAAAAATGCAAACAAACAGAGTCTAGCCTGGTAGGTGTGAGTGATCAAAATAAAGGGGAGAAAACTACTGTCAATAACCTTGTCCCTCAGCCATTTCTCCTGAAGGCATGGGGTCATGGTCACAGTTGGATCCAGAGTCCCATGGCTATTTTTCAAAAGTAATTTCAGGGTATTACCTCAAACATTCATTTTGGAGCATGAAGCCATGTTTACCATTCACCAGTACCTTGTTGTGAAGAATGTCAGGTGTGAGTACCTCCCATGTTCATTCTGTAGCCGAGGTTGCTAAGCAATGTTCCTTCTGGGAAATTTAAGGCAAGGCTTGTATTTATATAGCACCTTCACTACCACAGGTACTACAAAGTGCTTCAATGCCAATTAAGTATTTTGAAAGTGTAATCAGTAATACATTGTAGGACATGCAGCATCCAATCTTTGTACAGTAGCTCACACAACCAACAATGTTATAATGACCAGATAAACTGTTTTTGTGATAGTGCTTGAAGGATAGAATTACAGAATCATACAGTACAGAAGAGGTCCTTCAGCCCATCAAATCTGTATTACCAGAAACATATTACTACTTACATTAGTCCCAGTTTCCCACACTAGGCCCATAGAATTGAATGTTATGACTCTTCAAGTGCTTATCCAAGTACTTTTTAAAGGTTATAAGTTTTCAAACTCAACTACCTTTCCAGGCAGTGCATTCTAGACCCCACCACCCTCTGGATAAAATGGTATTTCCTCAAATCCCCTTTAAACCTCGAGCCTTTCACTTTAAAATGATGCCCCTTTGCAAATGACTCTTTGACTAAGGAGACCAGCTCCTTTCTATTCACCTTTGTCCATGTCCGTCATAATCTTACACACTGGTCAAAATAGAAAAAGACCATGGGATACAGGGTAATGGGTTGAAAGTTGGCTTAGTAACAGGGAACAAAGGGTAGTGGTCGATGGCTGCCCTTGTCAATGGGAAGCTGTTTCAAGTGATGTTCCTCAGGGCTCACTGTTGGAACCCCAGTTGTTTGTTCTATATATTGACGATTTGGACTTGAGCATGGGGGTCACAATTGGGAAATTTGCAGATGTCACAAAAATTAGCTGTAAATTCAATAGTGTAGAGTATAGTTGTAAACTCCAAAATCATACAGATGTTTTAGTGGAGTGGGCAGGAAAGTGGTAGATGGAGTTCCACTCTCATAAGTGTGAAGTAATGCAATTAGGGAGGTCAAACAATAAATGGGAATACACTGAAAGGAGTAGGTGACATGAGCAATCTTGGCATGCAAGTGCACAGGTCCCGAACAGTAGCAGTACAGGTAGATAAGTTTGTAAAGAAAATATGTGGAATGCTGTCCATCATTGACAGAGGTATAGATTACAAAGGTGGGTATGAAATGAAACTGCGTAAGACAATGGTGAGACCACAAAGTGGATTATTGTGAGCAGTTTTCATGATCACATTGCAGGAAGGATGTAATTGCTCTAGAAACAGTGCAGAGACAATTTACTAGAATGTTGCCAGAGCTGGAAAACTGGAGCTACGAGGAGAGATTGGAGAGGTTGGGGCTGTTTTCCTTGGAACAGAGAAGGCTGAGGAATGCCATGATTGAGGTGGAGATAGAATGGATAGAGAGACCTGTTTCCCTTGGCAGACAGTTCAAAAACCAGGGGTCATAGATTCAAGGTAAGTGGCAAAAGGGTTTAGAGGGATATGAGGAAAACATTTTTAATGGGTGGTGGTGTCTGGGATTCACTGTCTATGCCAGTGGTTTAATTCTTTGAAGAGGTAACAAGTATGTTAGACCAGGGAAACCCAGTAGATGTTATTTATCTAGACTTCCAAAAGGCCTTTGATACGGTGCCTCATGGGAGGCTACTGAGCAAGGCGAGGGCCCATGGTGTTCGAGGTGAGCTACTGGCTTGGATTGAGGATTGGCTGTCTGACAGAAGGCAGAGAGTTGGGATAAAAGGCTGTTTTTCGGAATGGCAACCAGTGACGAGTGGTGTCCCGCAGGATTCAGTGTTGGTGCCGCAGCTATTCACCTTGTATATTAATGATCTGGATGAAGGGACTGGGGGCGTTCTGGCAAAGTTTGCCAATGATACGAAGATAGGTGGACAGGCAGGTAGTACTGAGGAGGTGGGGAAGCTGCAGAAAGATTTAGACAGTTTAGGAGAGTGGTCCAGGAAATGGCTGACGAAATTCAATGTGAGTAAATGTGAGGTTTTGCACTTTGGAAAAAAGAATACAGGCATGGACTATTTTCTAAACGGTGAGAAAATTCGCAAATCAGAAGTACAAAGGGATCTGGGAGCGTTGATCCAGGATTCTCTAAAGGTTAACTTGCAGGTAGAGTCCGTGATTAAGAAAGTGAATGTAATGTTGTCGTTCATCTCAAGAGGGTTGGAATATAAAAGCAGCGATGTGCTTCTGAGGCTTTATAAAGCTCTAGTTAGGCCCCATTTAGAATACTGTGTCCAATTTTGGGCCCCACAATTTTGGAAGCACATACTAGTCCTGGAGCGTGTCCAGCAGAGATTCACACGGATGATCCCTGGAATGGTAGGTTTAACATATGATGAATGGCTAAGGCTCCTGGTATTGTACTCATTAGAGGTTAGAAGGTTGACGGGAGATCTAATAGAAACTTACAAAATAATGTATGGTTTAGAAGGGGTGGACGCTAGGAAGTTGTTTCTATTAGGCGGGGAGACTAGGACCCATGGGCACAGCCTTAAAATTAGAGGGGGTAAATTTAAAACTGAAATGAGACGACATTTCTTCAGGCAGAGAGTGGTGGGCCTGTGGAATTCATTGCCACGGAGCGCGGTGGAGGCCAGGACGTTAAATGCCTTCAAGGCAGAGATCGCCAAATTCTTGATCTCAGAAGGAATCAAGGGCTACAGGGAGAGTGCAGGGAAGTGGAGTTGAAATGCCCATCAGCCATGATTTAAATGGGCGAATGGACTTGATGGGCTGAATGGCCTCACTTCCACTCCTATGCCTGGATCTGTACCTTAAGTTCTGTGAGCTGAAGAGCAATGGGCCATGTGCGGAAATATATAATTAGAAAGGGCATCTGGATATCTTTGTATTGACATGGACAAGATGGGCCAAATGGCCCCCTTCTGTCCTGTATCATTTCTATGGTTCAAACTCTATCAGGTTCTCCGTCAACCTTCTTTGTTCCAAAGAAAACAACTCCAAGCTTATGTAACCTGTCTTCATCACTAATACGCTCCATCCCAGGCAACATCCTGGTGAATTTTCTCTGCACCTTGTCCAGTGCAGTCACCTTGTTCCTGTAGTGCAGTGTACACAGTACTCCTGCTGTGGCCTCACCAAAGTTCTGTCCAGCTCCAACAGAACCTCCTTGCTCTTATAATTTATACCACAACTGGTAACAGCAAGTGTCTCGTGTGCCGACTTAACATCTCTATTAACCTGCCCTGCTACCTTCAGGGATCTATGAACAAGCACCTCCAGTTCCCTCTGTCCCTCTGAGATTCCCAGTGTCCTGCATTCACTAAGTATACCTTTGTCCCATTCCTTCTTCTGAAGTGCTTCACCTCTCATTTGTCAGAGTTAAATTCCACTTGCCACCGATCTGCCCATCTGACCAATAACTCTTGGTTATTACATCAAAGAGTTCACCCCTATTCTTCTTCAAATAGTGCCGTGGGATCTTTTACGTGGGTCTAAGAGGCCAGGCAGAACCTCAGTTTAAAGGAATTGCAACCCTTCTTTGGTGTTGCGTGCTGCTACATGGATTTGTGACACGTGTGAGAATGCTTCCAACTCCCATCATAACACAGCAGCTGCAGAAATCCTCGGAAAATTGCTCTTTCTCCGTTTTCTAACATCGAGGGGACACAGATCTCCAAACTCTTCTAATATTAAATGGTGCGGGATGGACTGCATGTGGAATCAAATTTGAAATAATCCTGTGCTCATTCAGAATGTGTGACAATGGAAATGAAGGAGATACAGCAAAGATTCACCACAATAGTATCAGGTCTTAAAGAGTTAAATTATGGGGACAGGTTACATAAACTTGGCTTCTATTTCCTCAAGTTTAGAAGGTTGAGGGCTGATTTAATCAAAGTTTTGAACATTAAAAGATTTGATAACATAGATAGAAACTACTTCCTCTGGTAGAGGAATCCAGAACAGAATCTGCACGTTAGAGTGCGGTTGTCTGGGGCAAGGAGGCATATCTTCAAATGATCTCAAACTCCCAGCCCGTGGATACTGGGGTCCATTCAGATTTAAAACTGAGATTTTTTTTGCGGTAAGGATTTCAGAGAATATGGGACAACAGCAGGTAAATGGAGTCAATCTGTCATGACCCAGCTGATGACAGAACAAACTCAAGGGGCTGAATGACCTGCCCTCAGTCCCACGAGTGACTTGATCAAAATGAGGAGTGGAAACCCACGGATGAGAAAAAGATGGAGGCAGAGGACAGGGTCGTAACTCGAGGTCATGTCTTGGTGTGTAACTGCAATTGGTGAAATAACCATGCCGAACTGCTCTGCTCGTTCCCATATTCCAAGCTTTCTTGTCTTTGGATTGACCCAAAAGTCTGCTTTGACAAGGCTACTTCACATTGGGGTAATCTTCAATTATCTCTGCCAGGATCAACCAGAGCTGACAGTGGCGTCACTTTTATTGTTACAAATTACTCCCCTCTCAAATGCTCCGACTGTAGCAGGTGCCAGGTGAGTTTGGGACAATTCTGCCAGTGGCGACAGTCAGTGAGAGGAGCTCATTGGGGTAAAATTCCCACAGAGTGTCTCCTAACAATGCAATCATTTCACAGACCTTCCATCAAGATTCTACTAACTAACTGCGAGAACATCTTATGAGAATGTAATCACATATTATTTGTGGCTTCACAATTTTCCACATTTTGGTACCGTGAGCAGCCCAAATGTTTCTGTCTCACACACACACACAACTAAAATATTTCTCTCAGTTGTCATGAGCATATTAACCTTCAGCAATGGTGTGTGGAGACCTCTCAGGTTGTCTACTTCATGGTAACTGCTTCTTAAACAGAATGAACATACTTCAGAATGGGTTAACCTATAGAAAGAGCTTTTCAACACATTGGGATGTGTTGAAACAGAGTAAATTGTAGTAATTAGTTGATGACCAGAGAGCTTATTTCTACAGATATAGAGTTGGACAAACTCCAACAGTGCTATGTGGTTTAAAAGTACAAATTATTCAAATCTCTCAAATATGTTAAAAGAAAAAAAATGATTTGAAGTGAAACTCCCATTCCCATACCTTTTCTCTGTTATAGATGCTATCTGTGTTCATTGACAATTAAACACTGACCCTCCAACAGTGTGGCACTCCCTCAGCACTGACCCTCCAACAATGTGGCACTCCCTGAGCACTGACCCTCCAACAGTGCGATGCTCCCTCAGCACTGACCCTCCAACAGTGCAACACTCCTTCAGCACTGACCCTCTGACAGTGTGGCGCTCCCTCAGCACTGACTCTCAGACAATGCGGTGCTCCCTCAGCACTGACTCTCAGACAATGCGGTGCTCCCTCAGCACTGACCCTCCAACAATGTGGCACTCCCTGAGCACTGACCCTCCAACAGTGCGATGCTCCCTCAGCACTGACCCTCCAACAGTGCAACACTCCTTCAGCACTGACCCTCTGACAGTGTGGCGCTCCCTCAGCACTGACTCTCAGACAATGCGGTGCTCCCTCAGCACTGACTCTCAGACAATGCGGTGCTCCCTCAGCACTGACCCTCTGACAATGCAACGCTCCCTCAGCACTGACCCTCTGACAGTGTGGTGCTCCCTCAGCACTGACTCTCAGACAATGCGGTGCTCCCTCAGCACTGACCCTCTTACAATGCAACGCTCCCTCAGCACTGACCCTCTGACAGTGTGGTGCTCCCTCAGCACTGACTCTCAGACAATGCGGTGCTCCCTCAGCACTGACCCTCTGACAATGCAACGCTCCCTCACACTGACCCTCTGACAGTGTGGTGCTCCCTCAGCACTGACCCTCAGACAATGCGGCGCTCCCTCAGCACTGACCCTCTGACAATGCAACGCTCCCTCAGCACTGACCCTCTGACAGTGCGGCGCTCCCTCAGCACTGACCCTCAGACAATGTGGCGCTCCCTCAGCACTGACCCTCTGACAGGGCGGCGCTCCCTCAGCACTGACCCTCAGACAATGCGGCACTCCCTCAGCACTGATCCTCTGACAATGCGGCGCTCCCTCAGTACTGACCCTCTGACAGTGTGGTGCTCCCTCAACACTGACCCAGAAACGGAGTGCAGTTTGTATCCGGGTGACTGACTTTTTGTCTTTACATATTATTTCGGTCAGCTGTGCAACTTTGCATTTCTTTTGTCTCCACTATCACTCAGACAGTTGTGTGTATTGAAAATGTCAGCGAATAACATGTCAATCTGCTTAACAAATTGCCCAAAAAGATAAGATTTTTACAGGGATGTGAAAAATACTCAGCAAAATTCTCTTCCTCTGAATTACAGTCAGTTTGAAATGTCTTTGACTGCCCAAGAATTGAGGCTGATTAGAACAAGTTGTCCCGTTGCAAGTCTTTTACAGACTTCGCATACTGTACATTAAGAAGCATGTTCTGGATACACCTGACACTGAAACTGCGATGTGGTTTTGTTAAAAGTGGTAATGTATTTTCAGTCTACAAAAGAAAAGCTTATAACTAAATGATTACAAATGACTCAGGCTTCTAATCTTGGCAACTGGTCTTGGAATGAAATGCTGGAGGTGCTGTTTCCTGCACCAATGTTAGAAAAAAGTCACTGCAAATAGAAAGGCAGTAAGCTGCTGGTACACAAGATGTTAATCAAGGCTTCAAGTTGCAAGGCTGCTCCCTCATTGAGACCCAAGAGAGAGTGTACTATTCCTGAGTAGGGAAGAGTGGTTTGACATTGGTTCCATCATTCATTGGTGGTTTATACGGACTGTAACTGTTCGTGAAGGACACGTCACGCTCTGTCAGTTGTCAAGTCTTCACGGATCCCCTGCCACACACAGCAGCATCATCCTGGTCTGTTGTGTTTTGATTGTTTTGTTGGTTTCCTCATCTGGGAACTAGAAAGTATCCTTGAAAGTTGCCACCCAGGTTGACAGGGCTGTTAAGAAGGCATACAGTGTTTTAGCTTTTATTAATAGAGGGATCGAGTTCTGGAACCAAGAGGTTATGCTGCAGCTGTACAAAACTCTGGTGCGACCGCACTTGGAGTATTGTGTACAGTTCTGGTCATTGCATTATAAGAAGGATGTGGAAGCTTTGGAAAGGGTGCAGAGGAGATTTACTAGGATGTTGCCTGGTATGGAGGGAAGATCTTACGAGGAAAGGCTGAGGGACTTGAGGCTGTTTTCATTACAGAGAAGAAGGTTGAGAGGTGACTTAATAGAAACATATAAAATAATCAGAGGGTTAGATGTGGTGGATAGGGAGAGGCTTTTTCCTAGGATGGTGACAGCGAGCACGAGGGGGCATAGCTTTAAATTGAGGGGTGAAAGATATAGGACAGATGTCAGAGGTAGTTTCTTTACTCAGAGTAGTAAGGGAATGGAACGCTTTGCCTGCAACGGTAGTAGATTCGCCAACTTTAGGTACATTTAAGTCGTCATTGGATAATCATATGGACGTACATGGAATAGTGTAGGTTAGATGGGCTTGAGATCGGTATGACAGGTCGGCACATCGAGGGCCGAAGGGCCTGTAGTGTGCTGTAATGTTCTATGTTCTATGTTCTAAAGGGCAAAGTGGGATTTGTTAAATTGGTATAGTTCATCTGTTTCAAATCCTATTGCCAAGGACCTTCACCTGGGTCAGTGCAACAACCTCTTATAGTTTTAGACCATAGATCCTCGTCACGTTCTCCACATTGTCAGGGGAATAAGGCAACCGCATTTGCATCTCAGCAACCATACCAGCTCTTTTGCACAGCAAGATTCCACACACAGGACAGGTATGAATAACCATGGGTCTAATTTCTTGGAATGAGAAATATTGTCCAGGACACCAAGGATGTGCCCCTCCTCATTGAACCATGCCCTGGAATCATTTTCATCCAGGAATTTGAATTCTTTTACACAGAAGGTGTGAGGATAGTGAATAGGTTGAGGTGCAAGAGCTTTGTACTTGTGTGTTCTCTGCTTTCCAAACCATTTTGCCTTCAGTTATTTCTGTGCTTCTGAAAGATTTTTATTTCTCTCAGTAGATTTGGAGCTGCAGCATTGTCCTTCTGGCATTTCCCAGGAAACCTTTATCTCCTCATGATTCCCTGATCCATGAGGACCCTGCTGTGGCTGGAAGAGTCAGTGATGCCGGCATCAGAACCCAACCACACCCCAAAATTCCAGCATTGGGTCGTTTCTCCCCCCAGCACTAATCTCCTCCCAATTTCCCCACAGCCAAAGATCAGGGACAATTTGTAGGACGTCAGGTCTTCCATCAGCATCCACTGAGGGGAAACACTGGGCCCAAGCCTCTGATTCAAGATGCAGCTTCAATCTCCCACTGCCAGATTTGGAGCCAGTTTGAAAATCCTCACACTGTCCTTCCAGGGAAGAGCATGACCTTCCTTAAACCAATCGTCCACAGCAAAGATAACTCTAAAAGAGTTGCCATCCCCACATATATCCTTTCTCAAGCATTTCCTTTTTTAAAATTCCCTTCGATGTCCAATGCAAAGCGTTGGTCTGGTTCTGTAAAAACAAAAAGAAATACGTCTTTAACAATAATTTGAGCCGACAGCTGCAAACCTCCAAATATTATAGAGTAGGAGCTTGTAATCAGCGACTCCAGGTGCAAACATACACACAAGAAATGACTGAATTCAGCTCAGAGCTGTGAGGCAGGACCTGGGACGGCAGTGCACATCACAGAATCCAGTTCGTAGTGTCGCCAGCTTCACCTTAAACTCTTGGCTCCTTGCATTGATGCTGAGGTTCTCGTGTCTGTCAGCCAGAAACTCAGACATTTCTCACTGACTTCAGGCAGCGCAAAATAACTTCACCAGCTAAAGTTAAGAGGTTTCAATTCCAGTCAGTCATTTTATGGGTGAGTTTGGCGATTTCATGCAAATAATTTAAGTTGCTTACGTGTTACATTTCCGTCTTTCTATTAATTTTACGAAATATTCAGCTGGAATCAGGACGATGGCTAAAAACAACGCAGGAATGGACAAATGTGGTCAGTTTAGTTTTCAGGATTTCACTGACTTCTGTGGGATGTTTCAAAAATTTCATGCAGAAAGCGTTTAGCACCTCCCCACACACACACACCCTACCACCCATCCACACACACACACACCCTACCACACACCCCCCACACACCCTAGCACCCATCCACACACACACCCCACCACCCATCCACATCACACACCCTACCACCCACACACACACACAAACCCCACCACCCATCCACACACATGCACACAACCCACCAGCCACCACTGACACACACACACACACACAAGCACCTCACCACCCACCCACACACCCCACCACCCATCGCCCCAGACACGCACACCCCACCACCACCCACCCACACACACACATACACCGCGCACCCACACACACACAAACCCCACCACCCACCCACCCACACACACATACCGCACACCCACACACACACTCCACCATCCACCCACCCACACACACACCACCCATCCACACACACGTGCACAACCCACCAGCCACCGCCGACACACACACACACAAGCACCTCACCACCCACCCACACACCCCACCACCCATCCCCCCAGACACACACACACACACAACCCCACCTCCACACACACATACACATATCCCACCACCCACCCACACCCACACACACACCTCACCACACGCACACACACACAAAAACATATCCCACCAGCCACCCACACACACACCCTACCACCCACATACATGCGCGCGTGCACACACACACACACACACACACCTCCCACCCTCCAACACACACACACACAAACCGCACCATCCACCCACATACCCACATACACACACACACACCCGCACACCCCACCACCCACACACACACACACATACGCATTGTGTGTGTGTGTGTGTGTGTGTGTGTAAGATGTGAGATTTGACTATTCTTCTGTCAGATTGGACATAACCCCCCACCCATGCACCAATATCGTGTGAGGCCGTCTTGTACAGGACTTTTAACTTTTCATCTGGATAATAATGCTACACCTATTTTACAATGAGAATCCGCTTATTATTTGTTTGAGTTTTTAAAAAATACTTCTAGTGTACACGTTCTGATCAACCAGTGCTGGGATTTTAATCTGCCTGTGTGCTATTTTTACTGTGTTGGTAAACACATTTCTCTTCAATTCCTGGCTATGCTATTTTAATGTTACCGTTAAAGACATCCTACAACGAATAGGGTAACAATTATTTCTCTGTGGTCTCAGTGTTTATCAGGGATGAGAATTACAACACTGCTCCACCCCACTGCTTTTTTCTCTGAAAATGAGTGCATGCAAAGTCGCAATCTATTTTGCTGTTGTTGGCCAGAATCACTGAGGGCAGACTCATACCCCGACCCCTACACCCCAACCCCACCTGCCATATTCATGCTAGATGTGGTCAAACCCTGTTTGCATCTGCTCACTCAACGCCCTTATGCAACTTCCCTGTTTGTTTTGTCAGCCTCACACCCTGCAGTAGGGCAGTAAAGGGGCTGGTTAGCTCAGTTGACTGGACTGGATTGTGACTGATACCAACAGCCTGGGTTCAATCGCACACCAGCTGATGTCATTGTGAAGGACTCTCCTTCCCAACTTCTCTCATTGCCTGAGGTGTGATGACCCTGGGGTTAAACTGTCACCAGTTGTCTCTCTCTCTCTCTGGTGAGTGAGCAGCATTATGTTCCTCTTGAACTGTGGTGATTTTAGTTTTTACCCTGCAGTGTGCCAGCCAATTTTCATTCATCTGTCACAGACCTAGTCAACAATTAACCTTCATTGTGTGATTCTGTTTAATGTTTAGCATCGATACTTAATAAATACTCATATTGATCAACAGAAATATTTATCTGGTAAAGAAAGACCTCCTTTCCCTCCACAACCTGTCTTATCTTCAAACTCCCTACAGCATATTGACTGCATGGGTCAAAAAGGCAGCTCACTACCACTTCATCCAGAGCAATTAGGGATGGGCAATAAATGAGGATCTGAGTTTGCGAGAGCAGAGCCCCTCACGTTCCTAGGAGTTACAGTACCTGACAATCTGTCCTGGACTTCCCAAGTAGATGGAAGGCACAACAATGCTTCTTCTTTCCTCAGACGGCTCAGGAAATTTGACATGTCTATAAGGTCCCTCACCAACTTCTGCAGATGCACCATTGAAAGCATGCTGTGCAACTGCATAATGGCCTTGTCTGGCAACGGCTGTGCCCAGGACCGTAAGAAACTACAGAAGGTGGTGTGCACAGCCCAGACCATCATGGAAGCCAACCTTCCACCCATGGACTCTATTTATACAGCTCACTGCTGTGGGAAAGGCAGCCAACATCATCAAAGACCCATTGCACCTGGTAATGATCTCCTATATCCTCTTCTGCCAGGCAGAAGATACAGAAGCCTGAACACACGCACCAACAGGCTCAGGAACAGCTTCTTTCTGGCTGTTATTAGACTGATGCATGGACTCTCTAACTTTAAATAATGACCTGTATGACCTTGCTTACTATGATCTGCCTGTACTGCTCACAAACAAAGCTTTTCACTGCACTTAGGTACATGCAACAGTAAAGCAAATCGAATGTTGGTGCAGCGGTGACAGCCACTTGTTGTGTGAATAAGAAAACCTTGAAGATTCTCCTTCCAAACCTTAATGCTACTGAGCATGTAATCTTGACCTCCAGTCTATTACACTGGGCGGATAGATGAATATTCCACTATGACAGCTGGTGGAAATTAAACCCAAATAATAATGTAACGTGGAATTACAAAGTAATCTCAGTAATTGTGATCATGAAGTTGTCGGCATTTATCCTAAAAACCCACCTGCTTCAATAACGCTGTTTAGGGACAGAAATTTGACATCTTTCCCTGGTCTGGCCTACATCTCACTTCAAACCCACAGCAATGTGGTTGACTGTTAAAAGCCCTTAGAAATGCTACTCAATTTAAGAGCAATTAAAGATGGGCAACAGATGCTGAATTTGCCAGTGATGCCCACATCTTTGAAAAAATAAGAACATACTGAATTCAAAACAGAAAGGCTGTAAGTGTCCAGCAGGCAGTTTAGTGAGGGGGTGACAGAATAACTGGTTCAGTTCTAGTATAATATGCAAACTTCACTACCCAGGACCAGGATACATGGCAATGAGGCCTGAAACCTCCCTAGCCCCACCTGGAGCTTCTATACCCATGTTAACTCTATCCTTACTCTTTAATATGTTGCATACATGTCATGAGGGTTCCCAGTCAGGCTCCTCCTTTCAAAGGTTGAAGAGCTTCAGTTTCCCAGGAGTTGACAGTTACTTCATCTTGGAGTGTTGTTATCCTAAGAAGAATAGAGAAAGGTTTGCATTTAACTAGCACTTTTCATTACCACAAAACATCTCAAAGTATTTTATGAAATGATCCCAATCACCAAGCCACCCTTTATTTATATATGAACAGCCTTGACTTAAGTGCTGCGTGTTCAGAGCCAGCTCTTAAGAGTGTATGTATCTCTGATGCTCCCCTTTTTATTTGACAGCCGGGGGAACCAGATTAACATACCTAATCAGGGAACTCTTATGAGGTCCAGCTAGTTGACCCCATTACAAACACTACATTTTACAAAGGGTGAACTACTTTTGAGGTAGAGTCACTGTTATACTGTAGGAAATACAGCAGCCAATTTTCACACAGCAAGATCCCAGAAAACACAGTTTGACAACTTTGGTTTTGTTAATGGTGAGATAAACATTGGCCATAGGGTGATCTCCCTTACTCCTCTTTGAAACATGGCCTTGGGATCTTTGCACATACCCCCTGAGAGAGAAGACAGGACCTCAGTTTAATGACACCTGGAACAGGAATGTCAGCCTGGATTTTTGTGCTGAAATTCTCGGGTGCAACATGGAGTATAACCTTCAATATGTTTCATGGCCCTGTACCAGCTCCTGATTGGAATATTAATCTGATTGTAACAAAATTGGAGTTGCTATTACAGGGACAGTGATAGGTTACCGACTTGCTCGCCGACCTGGCTTGTTTTGTTCGGACATTTCATCACCAGGCTAGGTCACATCATCAGTGAGGCCTTTGATGAATTGATGTTGAAAACAACAATCAGCTTCTGTTTCTGGATGTCAGAGTTGAACATATGACCAACAGGGAGTTCCAAACTTCAGTAGAAAGCAACACATTCTGACCAAATCCTCAACTTCCACATCAATGAGCCCAATGTCCACAAACAAAGCTGTGTAGGGACACTAGTTAAATGGTCCACCAATCACTGCAACATGTCAGAACTACACAGGAAAGTGGAAAAGCACCTATACAAGAGCTTCGCTATGAATGAATATTCCCACAACTTCACCCGCAGGTGCCTACTAAACAGACAACAACAAGAGGATACAGTGCACCCTAACACACTGGCCAACACACTGGCCACACTGTCATACATCAAGACCATATCGGAACTGACAACGAGACTCCTAAGACCACTAGGAATCATGGTAACATACAAGCCTATAGCTACACTACAACAAATACTTAACAAGGATCAAAGACTCCTTACCCATGACATGCAGGGTCAGTGTAGTTTACAAAATATCTTGCAATGACTGCAACAAACATTACATTGGACAGACTGGAAGGAAACTAGCCATCAGGGTACACGAACATCAGCTAGCAGCAAAACGGCATGGATGAACTCTCCTTAATATCGGTACACTCAGACAATGAGGGCCATCAGTTCAACTGGAACAAGGTAACCATAGTAGCCCAAGCCAAACATAGACACACACATGGGACTTACTAGAGGCCTGGTTCTCCACCTGTAATGCAGTCAACAAACATATAGAATTGAACCCCGTATATAAACCCGTACAGATCAAAACTGGAAATGACAGTACTCAGCATGATGGACTATACGGCATACATTCCAAATGGAGTAGAATAACATCGCTTTATCAGAGGCTCCACTGATGTTGTCACCTAGCATGGTGATGAAACGATGAACAAAAACAAGCCCAGCTTGGCAAGCAAGTCACCAACCTCACCCATAACTTAAGCTACAAATCTTTGCAAAAATCTTAAAGGGACAATGATAGTTAAGAGAGAAAACTACCAGAAAGGTCTGAATTTGGTTGGCTACAAAGAAGTGTGTTTGAGTAAATAAGATGATGGGCAGAGCGAGATCATCTGTTCCATCAGGCCTGAAACAAGTGTGTCAGACATGTTTCTTTCCACAAACAGTCTGATTAGGAAATGGAATCCCTGATAATTGAATTGTGAAGCCTGGAAGACCACAGTGCATTAGCAGGATTAGATATCCCATGCAAGAAAAAAAATTGGAAGTTTCAGGAGAAGTGCAGAGTTTAAAATAAAACCATTTGATACCACACAGTGACTTGCAAAGGCAATTGTGAGTAACTGCAAATCTCATGCTGCAATCGCCTACCATCAAAGCAGGGTGTTTATCTGGCTTCAGTGAGGATGGGAAAAGGTTAATATTCCTCTTCATGCCCCAAGCAAACAACATTCCCACGTTTCTTGACACTGTGCCAAGAACAACATTTCATCATCGATTCATGTTGGCCTGTCTACTGTGAGTAGGCCTGATAGATTTGGAAATGTGTAAATCACATGGTTTGAATGTTGTGTAAATCACATGGTTTGAATGTTTAGACTGTAATTAAAGGGAGTGTCATTTTACACTGCCTTTGCCAGATCAGTCAGTCTTTGCAATAAGTTCTAAAAAAGCACAATTAGTTGCAGAGTGGCTTATTTTGCAATGCCCTAGGACATGCAGGTCCTTTGACCCTCTCATTGGCACTTAGCACTGAAATTCTTTAACATCACATTCTGGAGCAGTGAGTGAGTGAGTGACTGGGCGGTGGGATAGGTAGGGAGAGTTCAGGGCATTTGAGATTTTATAGTATAGATGGTTTGCTCTTTTAGCCTCAATGACCCATCTGACTGTACTGTGGAGGTGCTGGTGTTGGACTGGGGTGGACAAGGTCAGAAATTGTACGATACGAGCTTATAGTCCAACAGAGGTAGCAGGAACTGCCGATGCTGGAGAATCTGAGATAACAAGGTGTGGAGCTGGATGAACACAGCAGGCCAAGCAGCATCAGAGGAGCAGGTAAGCTTGGCTTGCTGTGTTCATCCAGCTCCACACCTTGTTATCTATAATCCAACTGGTTTATTGGAAAACACAAGTTTTCATAGCTTTGCTCCTTCTTCAGGTGTTAATGAGGGGGTAGCATCAGGCACAGAATTTATAAGTAAAAGATCTTAAGGGTCACACCATTGATGAGGATGTACTGAACAAACCTAAGATACTGTGAAATCTTTAATCAGTTAGAAGGTTTTAATTGATTAATATGTACATGTAAATCCCTGAATTCCTTTCAAGTCACAGCCCTGAGAGAGCTAAAGTGTGTGTGTGTGTGGAGGATAGCCTCAAAAGGATCACGGATTCATTTCACACTACAGGTGACCCCATCCTATAATACACTCTCTCACACACACTGACGTACGCGCGTGCACGCGCGTACACACACACACGCACGCGCGTACACACACACACACACACACACACACACACACACACACACACACACACAAGAATCCATATGCAGATACATTCTATTTTGTTCAAAAAACACACAATTTGTAGATAGTCAGTAAATTCCTACTTTAGAAATAAAACAGTCCGATTCCAAACTAAAACTCAAACTGATTCTAAACAAGGCCAAAAGCAAAGTTTCTGGAAAAGCTCAGCAGGTCTGGCAGCATCTGTGGAGGGGAAAACAGAGTTGATGTTTCGGGTCCGGTGACCCTACCTCTGAACTACTTCAGTTCTGTGGAAGGGTCACCGGACCCAAAACGTCAACTCTGTGTTCTCCTACACAGATGCTGCCAGACCTGCTGAGTTTTTCCAGCAACTTTGTTTCTGTTGCTGACTTACAGCATCCACAGTTCTTTTGGTTTTTATCTAAACAAGGCCTCACACCTAAAATGTCACCTCTTCTTTACACTGATTTTTTGTTCTCTCACCATTGTGACTTCAAAGGAATTTGGGGATTTACATCGATATATTAATCAATTAAAACCTTCTAACTGATTAAAGATCTTGCTGCATCTTAGGTTTGTTAAATACATCCCAGTCAATGGTGTGGCCCTTTGATCTTTTACTTATAAATTTTGTATCTGATACTCCCCCTCTCACTAACACCTGAAGGAGGAGTAAGAATCTGGAGGCTTTTGTTTCCAAATAAATCTGTTGGTCTATAACCTGGTGTTGTGTGATTTCTGACCATCTGACTGTGGCCAGCTCCTTTCCATTGAATAGGGATCTATGTGTCTCATCCATACTGGAAGGGGAATGAAGCAAAACGGGGAACAGGAGCTGGCAATCAGTCATTGCTCCTGTCTGGCTTTGTAGATAATCAACTTGTAAAATGTTATTACAGACCCCTTCAGGAGCTGGTAGGTCCTGAACTTGGCCTCCCAGTTCAGAGGTAGTGACATTATCATTGTATCACAAGAGCCCTCTCTTTGGCTTTGCATCTGTTTCTTTAAAGTGAGTTGCTACCACTTTGACAATGATGCCTCATTCTTCACTGTGTTTTGTTGTTTGGGCTGTCAGAATGCAGATTGCTGGTTTCACCTGTTCTTGAGAGTTTGGTGGCACCACAGAGTATGGCAGCAGCCGAGAGCTGGCTGATGAAGGACTGAGTATGTGTCATTGACCAGAGGGAGGAACTGAAATATGCCGTTCATTTCTCTATGCCCGTAAACTATGTGCAGTTTTGGTCTCCTTACTTGAGAAGAGATATACTTGTACTGGAGGGGGTCCAGAGGAGATTCACTCACTTGATTCCATGGTTGAGTGGTTTGGATTGTGAGGAGACACTGTGTAGGCTGGGATTATACTCATTGGAATTCAGAAGAATGCGGGAGATCTTACAGAAACAAATAAGATTATAATGGGAATATATAAGATGCAGGCAGGGAGGTTGTTTCCATTAGCGTGTGCAACTAGGTCTCGGGGACATAGCCTCAAAATAAAGGGAAGCAGATGTAGGACTGAGGTCAGGAGGAACTTCTTCACCCAAAGGGTTGTGAATCTGTGGAATTCCCTGCCCAGTGAAGCAGTTGAATGTGTTAAAGGAAAGGCTAGATAAATTTTTGAACAGTAAAGGAATTAAGGGTTATGGTGAGCAGGCAGGTAAGTAGAGCTGAGTCTCAAAAAGATCAGCCATGATCTTATTAAATGGTGGGGCAGGCTCGAGGGGCTGGATGGCCTGCCCCTTCTCCTAGTTCTTATGTTCTTATGTAAGCATCATATCTGGACTCCTTGGCTTCAGTTTACTGTTGTGAGAGATCAGACAGTCTCACAGTGAGAAGAATTAAATGCATTTCTTAAAATAGAAGTTTGCATAAATAAAGTATCCAGCTTGGCCTTTCAGAGGGTTTGCTGGAGTTGCTACCAGACTTGTTTGTCTTCCTGGTACATCTGTTTTATAGCTGTAAGTTCGGTGTTCGGAATAAATTTGGAAAAATGCTCACTCATTCATTCCCTTACTATAGTTCCTATGTTGTCCAGAATGTAATAAAGAGGAGCAGGAGAAGGTTCTATAGCTTCCTGAGCCTGCTCAAGTATTCAATAAGATCATGCCCAACTTTTATTCTCAACTCCACTCTTCCTCCAAATTCCTTTATTTCCCTAGAGTCCAAAAAATCCATTGATTTCAGCCATAAATATACTCAGTGACTGAATATCTAAACGAGTATGGCAGGGAGATGGGAATCAAAGTGTAAGTTTGGATGGCTCAGATTCAGATTAGGAAATGGGAGATAGGACACCAGTCAGTGATGTAGTCAGCAACTCAGAAAGACAAAAGAAATAAGGGTTAAAAAGCATCCAGCAAAGGAAGTTGACAGGGTGCACCTGTTTAGCAGGTACACAGTGCACACAATGTCAATACTATAACGGGAACCTGGCAGAAGGAGGGGCAGAATAGGCAACTCAATATCCCTGGATATAGAGTGTTCAGACAGGTGAGAGTAGGTGACAAAAAAGGCGGGAGGGTGCAGCAGTATAGGTTAAAGAATCAATCAGAGTTGTGAGAAGGATGATATACTCAATGGGTTAATAAATGCAGCTTTATGGGTTGAGTTTAAGGATAAGGAAAGGGGCAGCCACACTGCTAGATGTATACTACAAACTCTCAAAGAGTGAGAGGGAGATAAAAGAACGCGTATGTAGACAAGCCTCTGCCTGTAAGAATAAGGAGACTTTAACTATCCCATTATGAATGGGGTTTCAAACAATATAAAGGGCATTGAGGTGAAAAGTTCATGTATTGCGTCAAGGAATTATTTTTGAATACATGTGACAAGCCCAATAAGGGGAGATGCAATTCTGAATTTAGTTTTGAGAAATGAAGATGGGCAAGTGGGTGAAGTAATAGTGGGTGATCATATTGAAGACAGTGAGCAACAATGTGGTTAGATGTAGTATTATTATGGAAAAGGACAGAGATAAATCTAGAGTAAAAGTTTTAAACTGGCTGAAGGCAGATATTACAAAACTGAGAAGTGATTTGGCTGAGGCAGACCAGACAGGACTGCCACAGAATAAATCAGTGGTAAACCAGTAAGGAGGTGCCAAAAAGCGAGGTCGTTAGGGCTCGAAGCAGAGATGTGCCCTCCAAACAAACTGCGAGATATAGACACCCCATGATTGTCTGGAAAAATATAGGGGAAGATTAAACAGAAAAAGAAACCTTATGATAGTCACAAAAATCTCAACAGATAACCTAGAGGAGGATAGAAAGTGCAGAGATTGAATAAAAAAAGGAATAGGGATATCAAAGAGAGGGCATGAAAAAAATATTAGCGAGCAAGACCAAGGAAAGCCCAAAGTTGTTTTACCAGTATATAATCAACAAAAGAATATTTAAAGAAAAGGTCAGACCAATCAAAGATGATGAAGGGAACTTGTGTGAAAATGCAGAGGATGTGGGAAAAAAATTAAATGAATTTTTTTTCTCCATATTCAGAAAAGAAAGGGATGATTGAATGTAGTAATCCAAGAGGAGCAGTGTGAAATATTGGACAAAATAACACCAACAACAGAGGAAATATTAGAGGAGTTGGAATCCTTAAAAGTGGATAAGTCAAGGATTGTTCTCTAGGGTATTGAAGAAGGTCAGGTAGGAAATAGCAGATGCTCTGAGGATTATTTTCCAATTGTCACTGGACACAGGGGAGGTGTCAGGGGATTGGACAAATACAAATGTGTTCCCATTATTTAAAAAGGGTACAAAGGAAATGGCAAACATTATAGGCCACTTAGTTTAACTCTGGTAGTGGACAAGTTGTTACAGTCAATCCTGAGAGATCAGATAAATGGTCACTTCGAAGGCCTGGACTTGTCAGGGATAGTCAGCATAGCTTTGTTAAGGTAAGGTCATACCTTACAAATTTGATTGAATTCTTTGAGGAAGTGACAAGGAGGGTCGATGAGGGTAGTGCAGTGATGTTGTCCACATGGATTTTAGTGAAGCATTTGACAAGGTTCCTCATGGCAAAATTGTCAAAAAGTAAAAGCCCATGGAATACGGGATAATGTGTCAAGTTGGATCCAAAGTTGTCTTAATAACAGGGAACAAAAGGTAGTGGTCAATGGCTGCCATTGCCAATGGGAAACTGTTTCAAGTGATATTCCTCAGGGCTCACTGTTGGGATCCCAGCTATAAGAGATAATGGGAACTGCAGATGCTGGAGAATTCCAAGATAATAAAATGTGAGGCTGGATGAACACAGCAGGCCAAGCAGCATCTCAGGAGCACAAAAGCTGACGTTTCGGGCCTAGACCCTTCATCAGAGAGGGGGATGGGGAGAGGGAACTGGAATAAATAGGGAGAGAGGGGGAGGCGGACCGAAGATGGAGAGTAAAGAAGATAGGTGGAGAGAGTATAGGTGGGGAGGTAGGGAGGGGATAGGTCAGTCCAGGGAAGACGGACAGGTCAAGGAGGTGGGATGAGGTTAGTAGGTAGATGGGGGTGCGGCTTGGGGTGGGAGGAAGGGATGGGTGAGAGGAAGAACCAGTTAGGGAGGCAGAGACAGGTTGGACAGGTTTTGGGATGCAGTGGGTGGGGGGGAAGAGCTGGGCTGGTTGTGTAGTGCAGTGGGGGGAGGGGACGAACTGAGCTGGTTTAGGGATGCAGTAGGGGAAGGGGAGATTTTGAAACTGGTGAAGTCCACATTGATACCATTAGGCTGCAATGTTCCCAGGCGGAATATGAGTTGCTGTTCCTGCAACCTTCGGGTGGCATCATTGTGGCAGTGCAGGAGGCCCATGATGGACATGTCATCTAAAGAATGGGAGGGGGAGTGGAAATGGTTTGCGACTTGGAGGTGCAGTTGTTTGTTGCGAACCGAGTGGAGGTGTTCTGCAAAGCGGTCCCCAAGCCTCCGCTTGGTTTCCCCAATGTAGTGGAAGCCACACCGGGTACAGTGGATGCAGTATACCACATTGGCAGATGTGCAGGTGAACCTCTGCTTAATGTGGAATGTCATCTTGGGGCCTGGGATAGGGGTGAGGGAGGAGGTGTGGGGGCAAGTGTAGCATTTCCTGCGGTTGCAGGGGAAGGTGCCAGGTGTGGTGGGGTTGGAGGGCAGTGTGGAGCGAACAAGGGAGTCACGGAGAGAGTGGTCTCTCCGGAAAGCAGACAGGGGTGGGGATGGAAAAATGTATCGACTGTATCGGCGCCGCCTCTTGCTCCCCAGAGGAGCTCGAACAGTTCATCCACTTCACCAACACCTTCCACCCCAACCTTCAGTTCACCTGGGCCATCTCCAGCACATCCCTCACCTTCCTGGACCTCTCAGTCTCCATCTCAGACAACCAGCTTGTAACTGATGTCCATTTCAAGCCCACCGACTCCCACAGCTACCTAGAATACACCTCCTGCCACCCACCCTCCTGCAAAAATTCCATTCCCTATTCCCAATTCCTCCGCCTCCGCCGCATCTGCTCCCACGATGAGACATTCCACTCCCGCACATCCAGATGTCCAAGTTCTTCAAGGACCGCAACTTTCCCCCCACAGTGATCGAGAATGCCCTTGACCGCGTCTCCCGTATTTCCCGCAACACATCCCTCACACCCCGCCCCCGCCACAACCGCCCTAAGAGGATCCCCCTCGTTCTCACACACCACCCTACCAACCTCCGGATACAACGCATCATCCTCCGACACTTCCGCCATTTACAATCCGACCCCACCACCCAAGACATTTTTCCATCCCCACCCCTGTCTGCTTTCCGGAGAGACCACGCTCTCCGTGACTCCCTTGTTCACTCCACAGTGCCCTCCAACCCCACCACACCTGGCACCTTCCCCTGCAACCGCAGGAAATGCTACACTTGCCCCCACACCTCCTCCCTCACCCCCATCCCAGGCCCCAAGATGACATTCCACATTAAGCAGAGGTTCACCTGCACATCTGCCAATGTGGTATACTGCATCCACTGTACCCGGTGTGGCTTCCTCTACATTGGGGAAACCAAGCGGAGGCTTGGAGACCGCTTTGCAGAACACCTCCGCTCAGTTCGCAACAAACAACTGCACCTCCCAGTCGCGAACCATTTCCACTCCCCCTCCCATTCTCTAGATGACATGTCCATCATGGGCCTCCTGCACTGCCACAATGATGCCACCCGAAGGTTGCAGGAACAGCAACTCATATTCCGCCTGGGAACTCTGCAGCCTAATGGTATCAATGTGGACTTCACCAGTTTCAAAATCTCCCCTTCCCCTACTGCATCCCTAAACCAGCCCAGTTCGTCCCCTCCCCTCACCGCACCACACAACCAGTCCAGCTCTTCCCCTCCACCCACTGCATCTCAATACCAGTCCAACCTGTATCTGCCTCCCTAACCGGTTCTTCCTCTCACCCATCCCTTCCTCCCACCCCAAGCCGCACCCCCATCTACCTACTAACCTCATCCCACCTCCTTGACCTGTCTGTCTTCCCTGGACTGACCTATCCCCTCCCTACCTCCCCACCTATACTCTCTCCACCTAGCTTCTTTACTCTCCATCTTCGGTCCGCCTCCCCCTCTCTCCCTATTTATTCCAGTTCCCTCTCCCCATCCCCCTCTCTGATGAAGGGTCCAGGCCCGAAACGTCAGCTTTTGTGCTCCTGAGATGCTGCTTGGCCTGCTGTGTTCATCCAGCCTCACATTTTATTATCTTGGGATCGCAGCTGTTTGTTTTATACATTGACGATTTGTAATTAAACATGGGGGTCACAATTGGGAAATTTGTAGATGTCACAAAAATTAGCTGTAAATTCCATAATGATATCGATGTATTAGTGGAGTAGGCAGGAAAGTGGCAGATGGAGTTCAACTCTGGTTTGTTTGAGGTAATGCAATTACAGAGGTCAGACAGTGAAAGAGAATACAAAATAAACGGAAATATACTGAGAAGGGGACTTAAAGTTAAAGTTCATAACATGCAAGTGCACAGGTCACTGAAGGTAGCAGCAGAAGAGGTATGGTTGTAAAGAAGGCATATGGAATGCTCGCCATCATTGGCAGAGGTATAGAATATAAAGGTAGGTACAAATGATGAGATACCAAGGTATAGAGCTGGATGAACACAGCAGGCCAAGCAGGAAAGCTGACGTTTCAGGTCTAGACCCTTCTTCAGAAATGGTGAAGAAGGGTCTAGACCCGAAACGTCAGCCTTCCTGCTCCTCTGATGCTGCTTAGCCTGATATGTTCATTCAACTCTACACCTTGGTATCTCAGATTCTCCAGCATCGGCAGTTCCTACTACCTCAGGCACAAATGATTAAACTGCTTAAGACACTGGTGAGGGCTCAACTGGAGTATTGTGTGCAGTTCTGGTCACCACATTACAGGAAGGACATAATTACTGTGGAGAACATAGAACATAACAGCACAGTACAGGCCCTTCGGCCCACGATGTTGTGCCGACCTGTCATACGGATCTCAAGCCCATCTAACCTACACAAAGTGCAGCAAAGATTGACGAGTAATTTCCCAGGGCTGGAAAATGTGACTACAAGGAGAGGTTGGAGGGGTTGGGGTTGTTTTTCTTGGAACAGAGAAGGTTGAGAGGTGACATGATTGAGGTGTCCAAGATTATGAGAGATGGACATAGAGTAGACAGGAGGGACCTGTTTCCTTTGGCAGAGACCCTAAACTCTTCAAAAAAAGTACATGGATCTGCACCTAAAGTGCTGTATGCTACAGGGCTCTGGACTGTGTGTGGGAAGATGGAATTAGAAAGGGCATCAGGTCAGGAGCAGGGCAAGGCTGCTGTGAATGAGCTGCCAGAAGCAGCAAGGAGCAAGCAGCAAGATGACTGTATGTTGTCTGGGGGTTTCAGGGTTGGGGATCACAGAAAGAGGGGGTTGCAGGCTGGACACCATCTTGCCCTTTGTACAGTCCCTCAGTGAGGCAGTTTCACTGAGAAGACGCAACTATCCTGTTTATCCCCTGTTTACAGGCTATGGGCACAGGTTAACCTGTTAGTCACTTGCAGCTGGGTTAATAGATTTTCTACTCAGAGATAGTAGGAACTGCAGACGCTGGAGAATCTGAGATAACAAGGTGTAGAGCTGGATGAAGCAGGCCAAGCAGCATCAGAGGAGCAGGAAGGCTGACGTTTCGGGCCTAGACCCTTCTTCAGAAATGGGGCAGGGGAAGGGGGTTCTGAAATAAATAGGGAGACGGGGGGAGGCAGATAGAAGATGGATAGAGAAGAAGATAGGTGGAGAGGAGATAGACAGGTCAAAGAGGTGGGGATGGAGCCAGTAAAGGGAGTGTATTTGGGGAGTTAGGGAGGGGATAGGTCAGTCCAGGGAGGATGGGCAGGTCAAGGGGGTGGAATGAGGTTAGTAGGTAGGAGATGGGGGGTGGGGCTTGGGGTGGGAGGAGGGGATAGGTGAGAGGAGGAACAGGTTAGGGAGGTGGGGATGAACTGGGCTGGCTTTGGGATGCGGTAGGGAGAGGGGAGATTTTGAAGCTTGTGAAGTCCACATTGATACCATTGGGCTGCAGGTTTCCCAAGCGGAATAAGAGTTGCTGTTCCTGCAACCTTCGGGTGGCAGGAGGCCCAGGATGGACATGTCATCTGCGGAATGGGAGGGGGGAGATGAAATGGTTCACGACTGGGAGGTGCAGTTGTTTAGTGCGAACCGAGCGTAGGCATTCTGCGAAGCGGTCCCCAAGCCTCCGCTTGGTTTCCCCAATGTAGAGGAAGCCACAA
The DNA here is from genome assembly GCF_030684315.1 of Stegostoma tigrinum. Taxonomy (NCBI): domain Eukaryota; kingdom Metazoa; phylum Chordata; class Chondrichthyes; order Orectolobiformes; family Stegostomatidae; genus Stegostoma; species Stegostoma tigrinum. The sequence continues at coordinate 1,495,448 of NC_081384.1, read as the reverse complement.
CGGGAACAGTGTACCACACTAGCAGATGTGCAGGTGAACATCTGCTTGATGTTGAAAGTCTTCTTGGGGCCTGGCTTGGGATGAGGGGATAGGTGTGGGGGCAGGTGTAGCACTTCCTGCGGTTGCAGGGAAAAGTGCCGCGTGTGGTGGGGCTGGAGCGGAGTGTGGAGCACACAAGGGAGTCACAGAGAGAGTGGTCCCTCCGGAAGGCAGACAAAGGTGGGGAGGGAAAAATGTCTTTGGTGGTGGGGTCGGATTGTAGATGGCGGAAGTGTCGGAGGTTGGTCGGATGGTATGTGAGGACTAGGGGGATTCTCTTTTGATTGTTATTGCGGGAAGGGGGTGTGAGAGATGAGTTGTGGGAAATGCGGGAGACACGGTCGAGGGTGTTCTCAACCACTGATGGGGGATGTTTCGGCCCTTGACAAACGAGGACATCTGAGATGTACAGGAATGGAATGCCTCATCCTGGGAGCAGATGCGGCGGAGGCGAAGGAATTGGGAATAGGGGATGGCATTTTTGCAGGAAGGTGGGTGGGAGGAGTTGTATTCTAGGTAGCTGTGGGAATTGGTGGTCTTGAAATGGATATCGGTTTCGAGGTGTTGCCAGAGATGGAGACAGAGAGGTCCAGGAAGGAGAGGCAGGTTTCTGGGATGGACCAGGTGAACTTAAGGTTGGGGTGGAAGGTGTTGGTGAAATGGATGAACTGTTCGAGCTCCTCGTGGGAGAAGAGGTGGGGCAATGGGCCAGTGTAGGTACGGAAGAGCGATTCTTCCACGTAGCCTACAAAGAGGCAGGCATAGCTGGGGCCCATGTGGGTACCCTTGGCCACCCCCTTTGTCTGTAGGAAGTGGGAGGAATCGAAAGAGAAGTTGTTGAGAGTGAAGACGAGTTTGGCTAGGCGATGAGGATTTCGGTGGAAGGGGGCTGGTCGGACCTGCGGGACAGGAAGAGGAGGGCCTTTAGGCCATCCGTATGGGGAATGCAGGTGTATAGGGACTGGGCGTCCATCGTAAAGATGAGGTGTTGGGGCCAGGGAACTGGAAGTTTTGGAGGAGGTGGAGGGTGTGGGTGGTGTCGCAGACGTAGGTAGGGAGTTCCTGGACCAACGGGGAGAACATGGAATCCAGATAGGTGGAGATAAGTTTGGTGGGGCAGGAGCAGGCGTTGACAATGGGTCGACCAGGGCATGCAGGCTTTTGGATTTTGGGGAGGAGATGGAAACGGGCAATGCAGGGTTGAGGAATGATGACGTTGGTGGCTGTGGGTGGGAGGTCACCTGAGGTGATGAGGTTGTGGATTGATTTTCTAATCAATCTGTTCAGCGATATTATTACACATCTCTGGAGCAGATAGGACTTGAACCCAGTCTCCTGGTCCAGAGGTAAGTATGTTACCACTGCACCACAAAATTCCTTGCGCTCATTTAATCCCAGTGAGATGAGGCACAGAATTGATCACTTACGGCCTCTGGCCTGTGGCCAGTGGTGTTCCACAGGGATCAGCACTGGGCCCACTGTTGTTTGTCATTTCTATAAACAGTTTGGATGAGAACATAGAAGGTGTGGTTGGTAAATTTGCAGATACACCAAAATTGGTGGCATAGTTGACAAAGAAAGTTATCTAAGATTACAAAGAGATCTTGATCAGTTGGGTCAATGGGCTGAGGTGCGGCAGTTGGAGTTTAATTTGGAAAAATGCAAGGTATTGCATTTTGTTAAAACAAAGAAGAGTAGGACTTATATGACTAACAGTAGGACCCTGGGGAGCGTTGTAGAACAGAGATCTAGGAATTTATGTATATCATTCTTTGAAATTTGCATCACAGGTAGACAGGGTAGTTAAGAAAGCATTTAAAATGCATACCTTCATTCCTCAGACCTTTGAGTATAGAAGTTGGGATGTTATGTTGAGGTTATGCAGGATGTTGTTGAGGCCTCTTCTGGAGTACTGCGTGCAGTCCTGGTCACCTTGCAATAGGAAGGATAGGATATTATTAACATAGGAACAAAAACAAAGTTGCTGAAAAAGCTCAACAGAACTGGCAGCATCTGTGAAGGAAAAAAAACAGATTTAACGTTTCGGGTCCGGTGACGCTTCCTCAGAACCTTACTGAGCAACTTTTTTCCAGCAGCTTTATTTTTGTTTCTGATTTACAGCATCCACAGTTCTTTTGATTTTTACTTAGGATATTATTAAATTGGAAAGTCTTCAAAAAAGATTTTCCAGGATGTTGCTGGGGAGGGAAGGTTTGAGCTATTGAATAGGCTGGAACCTTTTTCACTGGAGTGTCAGAGGTTGAGGGGTGATCTTATAAGTTTATAAAATCATGAGGAGCATAGTTAAGGTGAGTAGCAAAGGTCTTTCCCCAAGGGTAGAGGAGATCAAAACTAGGGGGCATATTTTCAGGTGAGAGGAGAAAGTTTTAAAAAGGAAATGAAGGGCAACTTTTACACAGAGTGGTTCGTGTGTCAAATGAACTATCAGAGGAAGCGTTGGATGCAGGTACAGTTACAACATTTAATAGGCATTTGGATAAGTACATAAAGAGGAAAGGCTTAGACGGATATGGGCCAAATGCCGACAAGTAGGACTACTTTAGTTTGGGAACATGTTTGGCGTGGACTAGTTGGACCGAAGGGTCTGTTTCTATACTGTATGACTCTGTGGATCTAGGGTAGGAGGTTAACCATGGATCTTCTCACTGTAAATATAATTCCAGGGCAGGTGAGAAGTGGAGGGCTGGTGGGCATTTGCTTTGCCACCATGCTGGGTCGTTAAATGCCATTTCCACCTCCAGGCACATTTCCCAAGGAGCAGGAAATTCTGACCTAAGTAGCTGCATCCAGCTCACTGCTGCAGCTGCCCAAAAACTGGAGATAAATAATGGGAACCACACAACACATTTTGTTCAGGTAGTGTCATAGCTGATAGAAGTTTTAGATACAGTCCCTTAAAGGTACATGTACCTCATATCACAACAGAATCAAAAGGAGTTATACATATTTGTATAAAAGTTAGATTTCTGTGGTAGAATAATTTCTTTCATTATTTTTATTGACTTAGGTATGACTTCTTAAACAAATGAGCAATGTACCCAAAATGAATTTCTGACTGGAATTTATTTGTGGTCAAACAAGTGAAGATGAAAATGTGCAGAATTTCTCAGCATGTTGCCTCTCAAGCTCCTTCAGAATATTGATGGTTTCAATTAAATTTTTTCTAATTTTTCAATTTTTCTAAACTCTAAACTCTACTCAATACATCGTAGCGTGGGAATCAATGAATTGAACTATTGTTGCCTTTGCCCCCTCTAAGGCAGGAATGTACTTCCTCATGAACAGAGCACAAAACTGTACAGGTGTGTTCTCAACAAAATTCAATAACAACTTAGCAAGATTTCCTTACCTTTTTACACCAATCCCACTTACTGAAGGTTAATAAACCAGTAGTTTTCCTAATAATTTCTCATGCTTGCATATTAACATGCTGTATTTTTTGCTGATGGTTACCCCAATCCCTCTGAACACTAACATTTAATAGCTTTTCACTACTTTAAAGGTTTTCTGGTTTTATTTTCTCCCTGCCAAACTGAATAACCTTGTATTTCACCACATTATACACCATGAGCCACCTGTTGCCCACTCATTTGATCTCTATTTTTGCAGATTTTTGGTATCTTAATTCCTTGTAGCTTTTGGTCTGTGGGAGCTGGATCAGTGTCAAGGACTCTCCAGGTGTAAATAAAAGGTGACTTGGTGATAAGATACCACCCTCTGCGAAGTTATTTCACAGCTCTGCTGATCCTGCAAAGTCTACTTTACTATCATGTGGGGGCTTGAGCCAAAATTGGCAGAGCTGTCTCACAGACCCATCAAGCAACAGCCTAACATAGTTATACTCATGGAACCATCCCTTACAGACCTGTTCTGGATAACAACTTCACCATCCTTGGATAGTCCTTTCCCACCAGAAGGACAGACCCTAGCAGAGGGGACAGCACAGTGTCATTCAGGCAGGAGGGAGCTGTCCCAGCCCTCAGCATTGATTCTGGACCCCATGAAGTCTCATGGCATGAGATCAAACATGGACAAATAAATCTCCTGCTTATTACCATTCCTGTCCTCCCCCGGCGATGAATCAATACTGCTCCATTTATGAACAACACTTAGAGGAAGCACTGAGGGTAGCAAGGGAACAGGATTTACTCTGGGTGGGGAATTTCAGTGTCCACCAACAAGAGTGGCTCAGCAGCAGTACCACTGATCAAGCTGGTTGGGTCCTAAAGGGCATTGCTGCTAGACTGGGTCTGGGGCAAGTGGTGAGGGAACCAACAAGAGAGAGAAACATACTTGACCTCATCCTCACCAATCTGCCTGTTGCAGATGCATTTTATTTGACAGCATCGATAAGAGTGATGATGCACAGTTGTTGTGGAGAGGAAATCCCATCTTCAAATTGAGGATACCCTCCATTGTGTTGTGTGGCAGTATCACTTTGCTCACTCTGTCAGCCAAGGCTCCCTGATTGGACCAGATTAACAAATCATGGAGCTCATAGGTCCACATGGCTGATCTCATTCCAATCACTGCAGTAAACAGCTAAGGCACAGCAATAACCTTTGTGGCATTCTGTTAATCATAGCCTTCCAACCTGAAAATGTAGTTCCTCTCTGTGTTTACTGTCTGTTAACTCATCCTCTTCCTGTTTGTATATTATCCAAAGGGGAGATGGTCATGGTAAAATCACTAGATAAGTAACCCTGACACTTAGTCCAGCACATTGGGGATATGGGTTCAAACCCCACTATGACAGCTGGCTGAATTTAATTTCAGTGGATACATATGGAATTGAAAGCTGGTGTCAGTGGTGGTGCCATAAAAATGTGTTGGTGTAAAATGCATCAGGTTCACTGATGCCTTTCAGGGAGAGAAATCTGCTGTCCTTACTTGCTGTGACCACATTAGACTCCAGATCCACAGCAATGTGAGTGACTCTTAACTCTCTTCTGAAGTGGTGGAGCAAAGGACTCAGGGTAAGGACAATTAGGGAAAGGCACCAAATGCTGGTCTTGTCAGTGATGCCCATATCTCATCAATGAATTTTTTAAAAAATTCCAATGAGCCCTTATTTTGTGCATGAACTTTTGTATAACATCTGACTGAGTGTCTTTTCAAAATCCAAATATCCGCTGGTTCCTATTTATCTACTGTGTTAGTTTTGTCCTCAAGAAGTTGAAAAAATTCTCAAACGCCATCTTGCTTTTATCAAACTATGTTAACTCTGCTTGTTACCACATCCTTAAAAATGGATTCTAATGTTTTCCCAGTAGTGGAAGTAAGAATAACTGGCCTGATATTCCTGCTCCCTCTCCTTTCCCGAATACTATTGCTACAGTTTCTACCTCTCTACTCAAGGTAACAATTCCAGAAGCTAGGGAGTTTTGAAAAGTCACTACCAAGGTGCCTATTATCTCTACAGACACCTCTCTCAGACCTCTAGGATACAGACCTTACGCCCAGTGGATTTGCCAACATTTAGCCTCATTAATTTCTCCAGTACCTCTGTTTCTCTCACACATTGTCACTTGGTTTCACTGCTGTTCTTGCATCTTGTGATGTATAGGTAGGGTCAGGGAGAAAAATCATGCGTCCTGATTGTTGTCCTGTTTCTGTGCCCCTTCTCCCAAGGGCTCTTTAAACCCCTTGCTAGCTTCTGTCAGGAGCCTTTGCAGCGTGCTTTCTGCCCTGTAGATTAAAACACTACAGTATAAAAGAAGGCTATTCAGTCCATCAAGTCTGCTCTAGTTCTTTCCAAGAGAAATCCAGTCTATCTGATCCTTTCTCCCTACTCGAGCATTCCCTTACTTTTGCCTCCAAATAATTTATCCATTTTTCTTTTCAACATTAATTTGAACCTGTGTCTGCCTCAACATCGGGGAGGTGATATAATCCAATCTTAACTACCCTGTGTAAAGGTCTCTTCTCGAGTTGCCTTTGGTTCTTCTGCCAATTGGCTGAAGTTAAATCTTTGTCACCTGTTTCTTTGGCTATTGGAAATGGCTTCTCTTTATTTTATCTAAGCCTTTCAAAACATGCTACAGCTTCTTCAAATCCCCTTAGGTTTCTTAGCTTTCAGGGGAACGCACCAGTTTATCTGTAATCCCTCATCCCTGGAACCATCCCACTTGTTGGATTCCCCTGATAACCTCCCAGCCCCTCACTGGTCAAGTATCTCTCCTGCTCTGCTTTAATAAACATTGAACGACTCTGTTTACACTGCCTTTTGAGAAAGAGTGTATCTACAGAGGGGTAGTGTTAAGTCTCAGTGATGTTGAAGTAGGTAGGAAGCTCATCTCAGAGTGAAATATATTTGTGAGCATTCTGATTCAGCCTAGAGATTTAATCTGATTTGATTCATTACTGTCACATGAACAAGATACAGTGAAAAGTATTGTAGGAGCAAATTACTGCAGATGCTGAAATTTGTGCTGAAAACAAAAAGTGCTGGAGATCACAGGAGGTCAGGCAGTATCCATAGACAGAAAGCAAGCCAACGTTTTGAGTCTAAACAACTCTTCATATTTGAGTCTAGACAACTCTTCATCAGAGCTGATGTAAAGTGCTTGCTTTCTCTGCCTGGATACTACCAGATTCACTGTGATCTCCAGCATTTTTTTTGTTTTCAATGAAATGTATTGTTTTGTGTGCTACCTTACATAAGTCCTACCTTACATAATCAGGGTAATAGAACAGAATGCAGAATATAGTGTTACAGCCACAGAGAAGGTGCAGAGAAAGATCAACTCGAGTATATGAGAGAACCATTCATAAGTCTGACAGCAGGGAAGAAGCTGTTCTTAAATCTGATGGTATGTGTTTTCAAACTTTTGTACCTTCTGCCCGATGGAAGTGAGTGGAAGAGAGTATAACTGGGGTGGGAGGGGTCTTTGATTATGTTCACTGCTTTCCTGAGGCAGCGGGAAGTGTAGATGGAGTCAATAGAGGAGGCTTGGTTTGTGTGATGGACTGGGCTGTGTTCACAACTCTGTGTAATTTCTTGCGATCTTGAGCAGATCAGTTACCATACCATGCTGTGATGGAGTCAATAGCTGAGCAAATGATTTTGTTGCGATGGCCAAAATACAACAGTTTCAGTCTTCCCAATATTCTGTTGAAGGAAATGTCGCTCATGTGAGACTGGATGCTAATCAGAGAGAGATTGAAGGAGTCCAGCCACCTCAGCAGAGTGAGATGGGCTGGGTGCTGTCATTCGAAACTGATAACTTTGCTGAAGTCACCAAGAGGAAGTATGTTGATGAGAGATAGCCTTCAGTATTGGGAGACACCAAGGGTAGTAGTATGGCAGTGGGAAGGGAAGCCATTGCAAGTGATTCTCTGGATAAAATTAAATAGATAAGAATGGATACTAAATGCTAGAGAATCCCAGGTTTATTCACTGGATACTGAGATTGCAGACAATAAGAGTTTGTGAGGGAGATGCTAAGTACCTCTTGGGGAGGTAAAGTTGTGCTTGGAGCTACATGTGCTGAATATTCCTGACCTCTGATGTTAGTTATTGAGACAGAATCAGGTACATCAAGTCCAAGTGTCCTGTGTTTTGCCAGTTTAAGGATAGGCTGAAGCACTGATGGCAAAGAGCAAAGGTCGAGCCTGTACTTCTTGCAAACACAAACACAAACACAAAGTCCATTGTTGATGCTCGCTGGTCCCTGAATGATTTCTCTGCCGTTGTAATTAATCAAATGTTTTTGATTGGACTGCATGCATTATGTGCTCCAAGGTTGTTTGAGGTGTGAGGCCTAGAACAATGAATTCGAATGTCGTCAGCACTCTGCATTGCTGCCAGCTCACCTGACTGCAATTCTGCTCCTTCACTCAGTGGCAAACCCTTTATCCGATTGTGTTTCTTTGGCTCTGTTTGAGGTCATGGATAGGAGGCAGCCACTAATAAATCCAACAGGGAATTCAGGGGAACTATCTTTTCACTGAGAGTGGTAGGAATGTGAAACTCACTGCAGGGTGTAATTGAGGTGAACAATACAGAGGGAATGGGACCACAGACAGTGAGAGAGTGCAGAGGGCAAGCAGGGAGACTCTCACTCCCTCCACTCACCACTCTCCTTAAACCCCCCAGTAATATTGCCCTGTTAGTAAGCCACCCCATCCCCAGCCATCTTCCTGATTCCCTGGCTCCTACACTCTATGCACCTGCCCCCCCCCCACCACCACCACCAACCTGAGCTCCACAACCTCCCAACGACACGTATCCCCAGATGGTGAAGTGTCCCTGGAGCTTCTCAGTCTGCCTGTGAGTTCAGATTAAAATTGAAAATGGGAGCCCTGATGTGAAAAGTTTCTAAAGGGATGCAGGATCAATACATGAGGGATAAAGAAATTGATAGTGAGGGGAAGAGCATTGGAAGGAGGCCCATGCGAAAAATAAATGCCGAGGGCTAGTTCTTTTTTTTTGGCTAAGACTGAGTTGCATCGAGTTTTTTGGAGTGATTTCTAATAGTGAGGCCTATTAGATTCTCTTACCAAACCTACCCCCTTGGCAACTCTCACATCTGCTTTCAGTTACATCTTAACATGTGCCTTTCCCATAACAACTCACTAGTCAGTGTATATCTGCCAAAAGACCAGCATCTCTTGACCTGAGCCATCTTCGCAAGGCCACTGTGCCACTGGGCATGTGTTGGCATCTGGTTTGGGTCCTTGCCAGTGACTTAATGGCACACTGACAATGGCACATCTGGCTGACACGTAAGGAATAAAAGAATGACGAAAGTAAGATTAGGCCCAATCAAGGATAGTAGTGGTAAGTTGTGTGTGGAGTCAGATGAGATAGAGGAAGCGCTAAATGAATATTTTTCAACAGTATTCACTCTAGAAAACGACAATGTTGTCGAGGAGAATACTGAGATACAGGCTACTAGACTAGGTGGGATTGAGGTTCACAAGGAAGAGGTATTAGAAATCCTACAGGGGGAGGAGATTGCCGAGCCTTTGGCATTGATCTTTAACTCGCCATTGTCTACAGGAATAGTGCCAGATGACTGGAGGATAGCAAATGTGGTTCCCCTTTTCAAGAAGGGGAGTAGAGACAACCCTGGTAATTATAGACCAGTGAGCCTTACCTCAGTTGTTGGTAAAGTGTTGGAAAAGGTTATAAGAGATAGGATTTATAATCATCTAGAAAAGAATAAATTGATTAGGGATAGTCAGCACGGTTTTGTGAAGGGAAGGTCGTGCCTCACAAACCTTATTGAGTTCTTTGAGAAGGTGACCAAACAGGTAGATGAGAGTAAACCGGTTGATGTGGTGTATATGAATTTCAGCAAGGCATTCGATAAGGTTCCCCACAATAGGCTATTGTACAAAATGCAGAGGAATGGAATTGTGGGAGATATAGCAGTTTGGATCGGAAATTGGCATGCTGAAAGAAGACAGAGGGTGGTAGTTGATGGGAAATGTTCATCCTGGAGAGCAGTTACTAATGGTGTGCCGCAAGGGTCGGTGTTGGGTCCACTGCTGTTTGTCATTTTTACAAATGACCTGGATGAGGGCGTAGAAGGATGGGTTAGTAAATTTGCAGACGACACTAAGGTCGGTGGAGTTGTGGATAGTGACAAAGGATGCTGTAGGTTGCAGAGAGATATAGATAAGTTGCAGAGCTGGGCTGAGAGGTGGCAAATGGAGTTTAATGCAGACAAGTGTGAGGTAATGCGCTTTGGTAGGAGTAACCAGAAGGCAAAGTACAGGTAATGGTAAGATTCTTAGTAGTGTAGATGAGCAGAGAGATCTCGGTGTCCGTGTACACAGATCATTGAAAGTTGCCACCCAGGTTGACAGGTCTGTTAAGAAGGCATACAGTGTTTTAGCTTTTATTAATAGAGGGATCGAGTTCCGGAACCAAGAAGTTATGGTGAAGCTGTACAAAACTCTGGTGCGGCCACACTTGGAGTATTGTGTACAGTTCTGGTCACTGCATTATAAGAAGGATGTGGAAGCTTTTTAAAGGGGGCAGAGGAGATTTACTGGGATGTTGCCTGGTATGGAGGGAAGATCTTACGAGGAAAGGCTGAGGGACTTGAGGCTGTTTTCATTAGAGAGAAGAAGGTTGAGAGGTGACTTAATTGAGAAATATAAAATAATCAGAGGGTTAGATAGCGTGGATAGGGAGAGCCTTTTTCCTAGGATGGTGACGGCGAGCACGAAGGGGCATAGATTTAAATTGAGGGGTGAAAGATATAGGACAGATGTCAGAGGTAGTTTCTTTACTCAGAGAGTAGTAAGGGAATGGAACTCTTTGCCTGCAACGGTAGTAGATTCGCCACCTTTAGGTACATTTAAGTCATCATTGGATAAGCATATGGACGTACATGGAATAGTGTAGGTTAGATGGGCTTGAGATCGGTATGACAGGTCGGCACAACATGAGGGCCGAAGGACCTGTACTGTGCTGGAATGTTCTATGTTCTATGTTAACCCCATTTTCTCACATCCATCACTGTTTCCCCACCAAACCACACAGTTTATGTGCCCTTAGCTATATCCGATCTGAACCCCCTCTCTTCTGTATCCCCCACGCTGACCAGCAGTTTGTTGCTGTCCAGTTGAGGGACAGGCAAACAATAGGGAAAATTCTTTTATTTACAGACAACATGAGTGAACACAAACCAACAGAAACTGCAGTTTACCCGCAAAGTTCAAACCAGACATTGCATTATGACCAATGACCATTTTCAAGCCCATGATTGTGTGCTGCATCCAGCTGGTGCAATTGAGTTCTGTCATGGACAATAACAGCTTCCTCCTCCACCTTGCCCTCAAATTTTTTCCTCAGAAGACTGTCCCCAAACTCTCAGTTCTTCAGCATCCAGCACATCAGCTCATTCCCTGCTCCAGAGTACAGCTTGCCAGGATGATACAGCACACTCAGTCCGGATACACTTGGTGAAGGTACCAAACCAGCTGAGTGACTACCCAATGTCATTGAGAAGGTAGTGCCAATGCAAAAAGACACTTTCTACCTCAGATCCACATCGAACAGTCACCTTCTAACTGCATTCAGTCCAGATCATTGTTCAATTGACTTGACAGATGATAAAGCAATGGCCCACTCAGGACTTTTGGAAGTTCTAATGAATAATGGTTCCTCTTTGCCCAGCAGCAGCCTTCTGTAATGATATTGCTTCTCACTGTGGTAATGTTCAGATGCCCAAATTCAATTTGCAAGCACTAGTGGCACATTTTAAATTGCCTTTGACTAGCACCTGAATCCTAAGCACCTTTAATCTGCTTGGAGAATAAATGGGTGATGAAATGATTACAAATTAAATATAGCTATACTTTGCAAATAGAAGCTTTGTGTATTGTTGCTACAATGTCCCAGTGTCCAGCAAACATGGACCTGCACTTACCCCCTCAAACTGACACACTCTCTGTCCACCCTGACATTGTCCTAGCCATTTTCCAGTTGTATTTCACATCTACAGCGTGGTAGGTGAGAGCAGGGAATACAGCTTAAAGTGAGCAACATCAATACCGGGTCACTATGTTCCACCCCCAAGGCCTCATTGTCCCTTTCTACCCCACACTGCCATGTCAGCCCATTCCCAGCCTTGTAGAGACCTACCACATCGGGCCTCACCTGCAACTGTGCTCACTGGCCCCTCAACCCAGCATCAGCCTGGAGGCAACACTGATGTCCATTGCCATTAGCCCCCTCCCCCACTTTTTCAAACCCCTCCATGTACTCCGATGCTTTTCTGCTTACACCTCCCTCCCAACACCATCCTGGTTCCATCTCTACAAATGCCTCTACTTTCCATTTCCCCAGCATTGACTGCTCCACCCTTTCTGGTAGTGAGTTGCCCCTCCACTGCCCTACAAGCCCTCTCGTGAACTGCCCTGAAAGATCAATAGACAGACCCCTAGCACTTTATCTGCCTCAGACTCTGACTGAATTTAATGAACAGCTCCCACAGATGACTGAGCAACCAGCCCTAAACCACTGTTTAACAGCTCTCTGACTAACAGTATGTGATCTTACTGACAGCTGGCCCCCACCCTCCAGGACTAACTGCTGGATACCCACTGGATTGGGCTGGGAACAGTCCCCTGATTGTGAGTGTCCCGAGCAGACAACTGGCAGTGGCTAAACCCCTGGACTGACAATGCTGGGACCTTTTGACTGAAAGCACACACCCCACCTCATCCCTGACTGGATTAAAGATTCACCCCCACTAATTTCTGATGTAGCCACTCAGTTGAATGCACATGTAGTGTGCTTACTGCACAGGCAACTTGCACATGCTGTAGGTGCTCTGCAATGTGAGTCATTGCTTCCTACGTGGCTTGTAAGTGGATCAGAGAGGTGCCATGCTAGTTGTGATGGGTTGGCAGATGCTGGATGTCAGTGTCTGTGGATGACTAGTGTGTGTGTGGCTTTTGCTTATGAATTAAGCCATGAGTCGCTGTTTGATTGAACACAACATGGAGATGGTCCAGAGTGAGAGAGCAGTGAGCTGAAACTGCCAGATACCTGTTTCCATGTTGGGTTTTCCCGATGTCTATCTTGTTTGGTAATATAGGAAGCTGAATATTAATGAGGTGAGTTGGGCTGTTGACTCAGTGTTTAATAAACTATAATCTCCTTGATTGGCAGGCCTGCAGCAGTTGCCTGGTGAGGAACTTGCCTTGGTACTTGTAAAAAGCATAAAAGGTGGTGAAGCTGCTGCTGATGTTGAGATGGACCTCATTGGACTTTTTATCTGAATCTCCCACAAATTTTGCCATCACACATGTTGCTCAGACCCATCTAAAATTCCACCCCAAGTTTGATCAGTTGGGTTCAATAATTTGTTCATTGTAGATTCACGCTTAGCCACTCTTCCCACGTCCCCTTCTCAGTATCCACTTTTTAGGTAAGACCATCTCCGCTTCCTCCTTTATGATTTATCAGTCAATGTCATCACACCACCCTCACCCCCCACTGCTTACTGGCTGGCCAGAGGTAACCATGCACGAAATAGGATCCATTTCCACAGCACAGTGTCTGAAACAAGGACTTGCCCTGAGAATGTGAATTATCCCTGAGGTAGACTATCAAATTCTTGACAGAGACATCAGGAGTTATGTAGAAACATAGAAGATAGAAGTAGGAGTAGGCCATTCAACCCCTTAAACCTGTCTGCCACTCAATATAATGATAGCTGGTCATTGTGTTCAATACCACAGTCCCAGCCTTCCCTCAGATTCCTCAATCCCTTTAGCCAGCAGACTTATATCCACCTCCTGGAGTCATACAGCATGGAAACAGACCCTTCAGTCCAACCAGTCCATACTGAACATAATCCTAAACTAAACTAGTCCCACCTGCCTGCTCCTGGCCCATATCCCTGAAAACCTTTCCTATTCATGTACTTATCCAAAAATCTTTTAAATGTTGTAATTGTACCCACATCCACCACTTCCTCATGAAGTTCATTCCACACGCAAACCACCCTCTGTGTAACCTTGAAAGTACATGATACTTTGGCCTCAGCACATTGTGATGGTAATGAATTCCAGAGGCCCCCCCTCTCTGGGCGAAGAAATTCCTCCTCATCTCAGTCCTAAAAGGTTCTCCCCTTATCCTTAAACTATGACCTCCAGTTCTGGACTGCCTCATAATCAGGAACATCCCTCCTGCATCCAACCTGTCTAGTCCTGTTAGAATTTTATAGGTTTCAATGAGAACCCCCCTCATTCTTCTAAATCCCCATGAATACAATCCTAACCAACTCAATCTCTCCTCGTACGTCAGTCCTGCCATCCCAGGAACCAATTCGGTAAATCTTTGTTGAACTCCCTCTACAGCAAGATCCTTTCTCAGGTAAGGAGATGAAACCTGCTCACAGTATTCCAGGTGTGGCCTCTCCAAGTCCCTGTATAATTGCAGCATTCCATCCTTGCTCCTCCAATCTCACTATGAAGCCCAAAACACAGTTTGCCTTCCTTATTGCAGCTGCGCACTTACTTTTAGTGACTGGTGCAGGAGGACACTGAGTTTTCATTGAACATTCCCCTTTCTCCATTTACAGATTATAATCTGCCTTCCTATTTTTGCTAACAAGTTAAATCACTATTATCGCAGCTGTAAAGTCATCAAATCCTGTTTGTTTCAAACTTTTGCCTGTTAAAGAGACACTTCCATGTTCTTGGCATTCCCCACACACTATACATTAGGACAAGCACTGAAAACAAAGAAAACCTTTTCAATAAAAACAAAAAAATACTGTCAACACTGAGCAAGTCTGACAGCATCTGTTCAGTGAGAAGAAAAGATACTGCAATGTTTCAGGTTCACTGCCTGATCTACTCAGTATTTGCAGCATTTTCTGTTTTTATTTCAGATTTCCAACCTTCACAGTATTTAGTTTCATACTACTTGCTTTCAAATGCACTGTTGGAGTTTCACTGTGTAATCTGCTTTCCGACCCTCTCCATTCCTGTAGCATCTGTAAACTTATTATGCTCACACCTCTCAACGGGTCATATTAAATAAACCTGGGTGCAGAAAGGGAAGTATTTTGTCACTATTTCTCTTTCCATGTTTCATAATTTTCTTGTATGGAGAAAGTCTTAACAGGATTAGCTCACACCTATGTCAAACAAAACTTGCTCATTTTCATTTTTCTGCCAAGTATAGTTGCACTTTCATTTCCAATCAGCCATATCTTAATGCCTGCTATGCACACACTAGGGTATTGTGTTTCAGATCTGCCCAGTATTGTCTGCTCATGGTCCAAAAGCTATGTATTTAAAAGACTTGAAAATGAATCAGGGATGTCATTAAGTTAATCCAATTTACCTCAAAGCTGTCTGGTGATACTGGCTGTCAAATATTGCATACTACCTTCAGCTTAGCCAGTTTCTCCGTGAATGCCAAGAGAACTATCAACATGCCATCTCAACCAACTAAATCTTAGGCTCTTAACACACAAAAAGGCTGGCACCAGATTTAGATAGGGAGAGGCTATGATTGTTTAATCCATTTTGTGCTGGTTGGACAACTAATTCGGTATCAATGAGAAGCAAAATGTCTGCTGTGGCCATCAACTGTGATGGTCACAAAAACAGAAATTGCTGGAAAAGCTCAGTAAGCCTGGCAGCATCTGTGGAGAGAAATCTGAGTTAATGTTTCGGGTTGAATGACCCTTCTTCAAAAGTTGTGATGGACTGTCAGATTCCCAATCTGACAATTTCTTCTGAAGCACACCAAAGGACAGGTCTCAGCACCAATCAGTGTCAAGGTTTTTTATAGAACTTTATACAATCCCTACAGTGTGGAAACAGGCCCTTCAGCCCAACAAATCCACACCAAACCCCAAAGCATCCTGCCCAGACCCACCCCACTATAACCCACCTAATTCACACACCCCTGAACACTATGAGCAATTTAGCATGGCCAATCCACCTAGTCTACACATCTTTGGTCTGTGGGAGGAAACTGAAACACCCGGAGGAAACCAACGCAGACACGGGAAGAATGTGTAAGCTGCACACATTTCTTCAGAAGAAATGAGGAACTTTTACTCCCAGTCCCCAGCTCTGAATATGTGTACACCTTTTCAATTGTTTGAACTGCTTATCAAATGCTAAAGCAATTCACTGGAGTTTGATGCATTATTGTTGAACCATAGATGACACCATTGGGTTTTATTGATCAACTCACATCACGTAGTTGTAATAAATTTCACTGTCAGTGTCTATCATCAACTCTGCTGCTCACAAGCATATCAGATACCTTTGCTAAAGAAACAGGAAGTCTCCTGTACCATGGAGTGTGGAGTTTATTGATTACTGAAACAAGCTAATGAATTGTTTATTATTTAAAGGCTTAAAGCATGGTGTATCCAGATAAGTATTTTTCTCTAAAATATTTAAAGCAGCCATTTTTTCCCCAAATCATCTATTGAATATTACCAAAAGAATGTAGCTATAGTTTCCCCTTTATCCACATTACTTCCTCAAAGAACTCCAATAAATTGACGAAACATGATTTCCCTTTCACAAAACCATGTTGGCTCTGCCTGATTACTTTGAACTTTTTGAAGTGCCTTGCTGTAATGTCATTAATAACAGCTCTAACGTCTGCCTGGACTCAAAACGTTATCTCTGCTTTCCTCCCATAGATGTTGCCAGACTTGCTAAGTTTCTCAAGCATTTTCTGGTTTTGATTCAGACCCCAAGCATCCACAGTTTGTTGTTTAATTTCAGATATTAAGCAAATTGGTATATAGTTTCCTGCTTTTTGTCTTTTCCTTTTTGAGTAAATTACACTATATTCACTATTTTCCATTCAATTGGAAACTTCCCTAAAGGGAAATGTGTAGAGTGTGAAGTTACCAGCAACTGATTTACATTCTTCATTTATTATCTAGTATGGTGGGAGCCAGTGATATTACTGGACTAGTAATTCTGATTTCTAGCCTGATGTTTTGGGGAATTGGGTTTGAATCCTATATGGCAGATAATGAGATTTGACTTGTAACCACTGTTGCACAGTAAAAACCCATCCAGTTCACTAATGTCCTTTAGGGAAGGAAATCTGCCTTCTGTACCCAGTCTGACCCAGGAATCCAGACCCTTAGCAATGTGATTGATTCATAATTGTCAACTGAAATGGCCTCGAGAGCCAATCTGTTCAGGGACAACTGGGCGAAGCAACAATTAAGGAAGTCACATCCCATACAAAATTTTTTAAACAGCAAGTACCAGAGCACTCCTTAATATTTCTGTCCTCCTCTCCTCCTCTAGTCTCCTCCCCACCCTAACCCCCATCCTTTCCCCTCCCCCCTCCTCTACCGTCCTGTCCTCCTCTACCCTCCTCTCCTCCTCTTTGCCCCTCTTATCACCTCAATTCTTCCCCCCTCCTTTCCTGGCTCCTCATCTCCTTTCTCTTCTATCTTCCTCTTTTTTCTTCTTGCCTCTGACCTGGCATAAATAAATGTCCCTTACTTTAGGCTCCAACATGGGTGGGTACAGGTCACCCAAAGCTCCTGTGAGTTTGAAGAGCTTTAGTTGATGATTCCTTCTTGGTGTTGATGGTTTGTTCAGAGTGTGCCCTGAAGCTGCTCACTTACTAACCCCTATGCATCACGCACGTGGATTGTTGTATGAAGAGCTTCCCAAGCAACTAGTGTCTCACCCCAATGATCAATCCTCACTGTTTCTCCTTAAAACCTTCTAAGGAGCCCGTTGATTACCTCACACACATACCGTTACACACTTTAGGTTCATGAGCATTTTGTGTTCTTTAATTGACAAGTTATCTGAATCTGCTTATGCAAGTCACAGGAGCTGATGTGATCATTTCCTCATAAAAACCGATAGAACTGCAGCTGCTGTAAATCAGGAACAAAAACAAAGTTGCTGGAAAAGCTCAGCAGGTCTGGCAGCATCTGTGAAGGCAAAAACAGAGTTAACATTTCAGGTCCGGTGACCCTTCCTCGGTTCTGAGGAAGGTCACCGGACCTGAAACATTAACTCTGTGATCATTTCCTCTCTCAGTGCCAGATAAAGGGCATGACCACCTGATGCCAAAACAAGTCAAGTGGGAGTGGCACCTTATGATCACTGTGACACGTAATGTTTAATTCACAGATATAGAAAAAAACGTATACGTTTAATCATACTGTAACATTCTTTGGGCCTTCCACATATAATAACCTCTTTGTTTTCAGTTATCTAATACCCAGTTGAGTCAGTCTAATTTGAGAAATAATGGGCTGATTGGAATGTGGGTCAGCAAACACTGTTGCTGGGACAATGTCCTGTGTTGTACTAGTACTTCTGCACCGTAAACTGGTTTTTCCTCACCTGAGGAGTTAATATTAAACAGTCATAGATCATTGCACATCAGGTTTCAGGGCTAGTGGTGCTGCAGGAGCGAGTATGGATGATTCCTTTGAGGATCTTTGAATCTCTTGAGACCTGTACCAGTGGGAATTATTACTCCCAGAACAAAATTTCAAGTTGGCTCAGCCCTCTCCCCCCGTTCCTGGGTAACTGCAACTAGAAACGTCAGCTTAGAAATTTGGGACCGATTATTGGTTGCTCAGCATTACAAAAGAAAACTGTATTTCCCCACCACTGCCCCTTCCCCCACCCTGAAACACTGCTGAAAAGGATGGGTCTGAAAACATTATTCGGAACTCCCACTCAATCATTTCCACTGAAAGGCAGGTCAGTTACCTGTAGACGTTGATTTCTGATCATTGGCAAAAAGACGATGGGTGAGTTGATGGCAATTAGTTGTTACAAAGCAAGTTGTTGTGTTCTAGAACATATTTCTCAAAAGGTGGTGGGAACTGATTCAATGGTAACTTTCAGAAGGAGAATTGAAAAGGAACTTGTAGAACATTGGGAAAGACCAGAGGTGACTGTAATTAATTGGATATTGCTTTAAACGAATTAGAACAGGCACGATTCCTAGTGGAATCTCTTCTTTTCCTGTCCCTTCCTCACCTTTTGCAGTGTCTCAATATATCAGCAGAGTTCAGTGAAGAGACTTGTCAGTGACTTACAGACTGTAGACAAATATTTTTATTCATTTACAAGTTGTGGGCTTCACTGACTAGACCAGCATTTGCTATCCATCCCTAATTGACCAAGGGCAGTTGAGAATCAACCACATTGATGTGGGCCTGGAGTCACATGTAAGCCAGACCGAGTAAAGGCAGCAGTTTCCTTTATTAAGGCCAACCAAATCCCCTCAAAACATATCAAGGAAATAGCCCACACCCTAACTTCCATCTTACTTAAATATAAAGTGCTGTGTTCCAGATATGATTCAGCTGGTCAAACCACCAGGCTTTGAGCAAAACACATTTTATTCTTATAGAACAGTTAAACCACAGACAAAGAAAAAATAATTGGTGTAACTTTAACTCTATCAAAATACTTAACAAAATAATATATTATTTAGTGATGACTCCTCAACTGTTTTAATATTTCAGCATCCGTAAACACACCCTCGACATTGGTAAATTCAGCAAAAGAGATTTCCCTCACTTGCAATCTCCCCTAGCCCAGGAGAAGGAACACTGGCAGAATGAATCTAGCAGCAGAGAGACAGCTTTTTACAGCATCAGAGAGACAGCTGTATCTAGCAGCTTCAACTCCAAAATCCTAACTTCAACAACTGAAAACAAAACTAAAACCTTGGGGCTGTATGAGCCAAACTCCACCCACCCATGCTTCTTTTCTCAACATTTTAAGAAAAACCCAAAGTTATTTACTCTGCTTTCCATGGAGCCAATACCTGGGTACCAAGTTTACAACAACCTTTCACCGTAGGTGCACTGACGGTGTTACTGATGTCTACAGTCAAACACACCAGTTTGGCAAGCAAGTCTACAACTTTACAACAACCCCCTTCAAGAGAAACAGGACAGAATAAATCCCTCTTAAAGGCTCATATTGTCACACCTTCCCTAAAGGACATTAGGGAACCAGATTTCTCACAATCAGCAACAGTTTCATGGCCATCATTAAACTCTTAATTCCATCATCTGTCCTGGCAGGAATTGAACACAGGTCTCCAGACTATTACTTGCATTTCTGGATGAATAGCTTACCCCAGATTTAAGGAAGAGACGATATTTATGTATGAGGCACTGAGCAACACAATGTACTAAGAAAGATCCCTAACCAGTGCTAAATTAGCCAATTGCAGTCTGGATATCAAAGGAAAAGTGAGGATCAGATTGAAAGCCTTTAGGTTTCAGGGAAGGAAAGAGGCCAGGGATTGTACCATTTAACAGTGCTCTCCCATGTGTACTGCTCATTAAAATATTGAGGACAGAATGGAGTGAGCTCTGACTCATCCCACAGACAAGAAGACCTGTAGCGATTGGTTATAGACCTGGAGAAAGTACTGAAGCTGCCTCTGTTAGTGGAACCAAACAGAAGTTAGGTCCACTGCTTTTCATTTGTGTAAATGATTTGGATGTAAATATAGGAGGCATGATTAATAAGTTTGCAAATGGCATCAAAATAGGTGGTGAAGTGGACAGTGAAGAAGTTTATCACAGAGTACCACGGAGACCTTTTTCAAATGGGCCAATGGGCCAAAGTGTGGCAGATGGAGTTTAATTTAGATAAATGCCTTGTGTCGCTTTTTGGGAAGACACACCACGGCAGGACTTATGCACTTAATGGTAGGGCCCTGGGGAGTGTTGCTGAACAAAGAGACCCTTGCAGGTGCATAGTTCCTTGAAAGTGGACTCACAGGTAGACAGGGTAGTGAAAAAGGCATTTGACATGCTTGCTTTCATTAGTCAGAATATTGAGTCTAGGAGTTGGGATGTAAATTGGAGTTGTGGCTGTACAGGACATTGATGAGGCCACTTTTAGAATACTGTTACCCTTCTTTAGGAAAGATTTTGTTAAACTTGAAAGAGTGCAGAATGGGACTGGAGGGTTTGAGTTATAAGGAGAGGCTGAATAAGCTGGGACTTTATTCCCTGAAGCATTCAGACTGAGGGATGATCTTATAGAGGTTTATAAAATCATGACAGGCATGGATAGTGTGAATAGCCAAGGCCTTTTTCCTAAGGTGGGAGAGTCCAAAACTAGAGGACACAGGTTTAAAGTGAGAGGGCAATGATTTAAAAGGGGTCTGAGGGGTAGCTTTTTCATGCAGGGAGTGGTGTGTGTATGGAACAAGTTCCTAGAAGAAGTAGTGGAGGCTGGTACAATTCTAACTGTTTTCAATTGTACAGTTCCCTTTGTTTGCACAGGGATGCAGGAGGTTGAGGGGTGACCTGATAAACGTTTATAAGATTATAAATGGTATGGATACAGTGGAATGTATGAGGCTTTTTCCCAGGGGGAATCAGGTCAATTACAAGGGGACACAGGTTCAAGTGAGGAGGGAGGGAGGCTTAAAATAAGGTGCAAGGCAGGTTTTTCACACAAAGTGTTGTGAGCGCCTGGAATGTGGTGGAAGCAGACATAACAGCAGCATTCAGGAAACACCTGGATAAGTTCATGAGCAAGAAAAGAATAGAGGGATATGGATCCTGTAAGTGAAGACAGTCTAAGTATGGAAGGACAAAATGTCAGCACAGACTTGGAGGGCTGAAGGGCCTGTTCTCGTGCTGCATTGTTCTTTGTTTCAACACCTAAAAAGGATTTGGATTGGTATATGAATAGCAAGGGGTTAGAGGGAGATGGGCCAAATGCTCTCAGATGGGACTAGGTTAGATTGGGATGTCTAGTCAGCATGGATGGGTTGGACCGAAGGGTCTGTTTCTGTGCTGTATGACCCTATGACTCTGTGACTCTATAATCAGCTTCACAAGCAGAAGGCAAGATGAGAAGGTCAGGCAATGTAAACCCAGGTGGATAGATTCCTGATTCAATAGGAAACAGGGACTGATGAGCTTCGTGTCTGGGAAAGGACCGTGCAAAAGGTCTGAGCCAGACAAGGCCTCCCTATTATATCTCACTTCCTACTATTACCTTTAGCTGGAGTTGAACACAGAAACTCTTGTTGGTGTCCCACATCTAACCCAAATCGCCAGACCCACCATCCCACCATCCCATACCCTGTCCTTCACGGCTCAGGTTCCATCATCACCTCTCTTCCTGTGTTCAGCTCCAACCATTCCCATCCCAAACCTATGCAGTTGGCTGCATCAATAAATTGGCTGGGGCTACCATGTCCCTGGGGCTGGCTGAATGGGGCTCTCCTCTCTTTTTATACCTCACTGGCTGGAGTGGAGGGGGGAGAGTTTGGTTGGTCGTTTTCATTAGAGGTAGATTGATTGTGCCTTTGCCTCTGTTAGATGCTGATATGGACTTCATGGCATTGGAGCAGACTGTGAGCACTGGATTGGATAACTTATACCAAGCGGGAAATTTGCAAAAGGATGGACCAGTGACACTGCCCAATGGTCACTTGGCCAGGAGCCAGCCTGGACCATGGGCCACATCAGTGATTCCAAGGTCACAGCCTGTTCACATACAAGTAAAAAGGTAACAATATTCTGATACTAGTCATAGCCCAATTGAGCACTCTACCCTTTACAAATTCCAAACATAAATGTGAATTAAAATAGATCTGGTTAACCACTGGGGATTTATACCAAAGAAAGGTAGATGTTTGGAACTCTCTTCCACAACAACAGTAGATACTGGATCAGTGTTAATTTTAAATCTGAGGTAGGTAAATGTTTGTCAAGCGAAGTTATGAAGGGATGTGGGCCAAAGGCAGCTGTACGGAGTTAGGCTACAGATCAGCCATGATCTCACTGGATAGCAGTAGAGGCTCATGGGGGCTGAATGGCCTACTGCTGTAGAGAGAGCGAACTGAGAGAGAAACTGGAGGAAGCTGGAGGATTGAGACTAAAAGAGAGACAATGGAAGGTAGATTAGTTAATGGACCTTGCTCTGATTACACCAGGAATGAAGGTGTCTTTGTTCTAGGATGTGTTTCTGTTGTCCCTAGGACATGGAGTTGTTAAGGGTGATTCCAGTGGGATTTGGGGAGGAACTATCTTACTCTAAACTTCTTTCTAGTTCCTAAAATGAGTTTACTACGAGATTTCAAATGATTGCTGACCTGCTTCAATGCTTTTGGAACAAAAACAGAAATTGCTGGAGAACTTCAGCAGGGTCTATGAGAGAGAGAAAACTCCATCCATTTCTGTTTTTATTTCAGATTTCCACTTCTGCAGCATTTCAGATTTATCCAATAGTTTTGGTGCTGATGATTATTTACAATGTTACTGAAGTATTTTAAATTCATTCCAGGCAGCTAAAGGAGGAGGAGCTTCAAACAACATCACTCCCAACTATCCCGAATCCTTTCCCCGAACTCTGCAGCCTGTCAAATTCCCCAATCCTCAACAATGAGTCCAAACCTCCAGCAAGTGGAGACATACACGTGAGTAGAAAACCTGAAGGTGATCGTCTATTGTCTCCATTCCATAGCCATCACTTGACATATCAAGAGGAATGAGGAAAGCTGAGAGGGGAGGGAGAAGGCCTGTAAGGTGAGAGAAGGAGAAGGGAGGTAGGGTGGTTGAGAATCCTACTTTATTTTTCTCTACTCTTTTATGAGATGTGAGTGTCACTGGTGAGGCCAGCATTTAGTGCCCATCTGTAATTGCCCTGGAGTTGAGTTAATAGGCGAGTCAAAAGTCAACTCTGTTGCTGAAAGATTGGAGTCACACTTAGGCCAGACTAGGAGAGGATGGCAGATGTCCATCACCACAAAGTGAGTTTCTAACATCAAATGACCATAGTTGCCATGGCCACAAATGACCATAGTTGCCATGGCCACTGTAAATTTACTTTCCCAGAGCTGAGGTGGGATTTGAACCTAAATCCCAAAAAACATTAGCTTGAGCCTCAGGATTCCTATGCCAGTGACATTAACACTACACCATTGTGTCATTATGATGTGAGCCTGTATTGTTTGGAAAGTGAGATCGCAACGGGTGTGGGTTCTAACCCCACCATTTCAGAGCTATGTACCACGTGCAATATTGACCACCCACTAGACGTCTCTAAGGTTAAATTTTCAGCCACTTTACTGTACTTCTGAGCTGATATCACCTGCAGCAAGTTCAGACCATAAACTAGGTTGAAAATTACAGAGCAGGAGTGAGGGAGCACCGCGCTGTCAGAAGGTCAGTGCTGAGGGAGCACCGTGCTGTCAGAAGGTCAGTGCCAAGAGACCGCTGCACTGTGGGAGGGTCAGTGCTGAGGGAATGCTGCAGTGTCGGAGGGTCAGTGCTGAGGTAGTGCCACATTGTTGGAGGTTCAGTGCTGAGGGAGAGCCGCACTGTGGGAAGGTCAGTGCTGAGGGAGCGCCGCACTGTCGGAGGATCAATGCCAAGAGGTGAGCATGCGGCCATCTGAGCTACAGTTGGCATGTCAGTTCTGGTGAGAAAATGTGGTAAGTAGGGAGCTGCGTGATTGTCCCCATTCTGTCCTGATGGCGAACTCCCCA
Source organism: Stegostoma tigrinum (assembly GCF_030684315.1). Classification (NCBI taxonomy): domain Eukaryota; kingdom Metazoa; phylum Chordata; class Chondrichthyes; order Orectolobiformes; family Stegostomatidae; genus Stegostoma; species Stegostoma tigrinum. The sequence continues at coordinate 1,471,411 of NC_081384.1, read as the reverse complement.
GGCAAACAAATACAGCTTTCCTTAATCTCTTAATTAAACAGTAACATTGCAGAGTTTTTATTATAACAGAGGGTGGTTATCGGAATAACAGTAAAAAGTGTCGGGTCCAGCTGGTTTCAGTGTCACATTGCACAAGTACAGAGTCCGGTTCAGGTGATAGTTGTAAATATTGACTCAAAGGATTTAGAAACCTGGGTTTCAGTAGAAGGTGAAAACAAAAGATCACATATGGACAGAGAGGGAAAACTCCTCTGAAGTATTCAGGTTATAGGTGATTATTCCCACAATGAACTGGTGGTCTTCAGCATCTTATCTGCACTGGATTAGGGACAACCCCCCCATGAGATGTGGGTAAGTTTCATAACAGCAATAACTCACACTCACTGTTACCTCACTTGTATTGACTATTCTACAGTATAACAGCAAGCACAATTTTGAAGCATTAGCTTATTTGTAAAATGAGAACATTGTGGGCTTGTTCCCACTATCCCCCACCACCACCCCAAATGCACACATGCACACACATTGAACCTTGTACTGTAATAATCAGGGCAATTTCCACATGCTCAGTGTTGGTGCACTCAGCTCTATCACGCCAGCACCTATCTCAATCCCCTCACTTCTGAAGGAACAGACTGCTGGAGTGGTCACAGGGCAGGTAGAGTGGTCCTGGGGCAGACAGCTCAGCAGAAAAGGCAGAGGGCACTGTTCAGTACAGCACTCCAGAGTCTCTACCTCACTCCTGCCACTGACCACTAACCCTTGATTGCTGGAGGCCAGACTGAATGATGTAACACAGTAGATTAGAAATACCTGATACCATTAAGAGCTCGTACAGTCAGCCATCATGATAAATTGGTAGATTTTTAAGGCACATTAATAAAACAATAGAATTCCAAGCTCTGAACCACCCTGATACCAACACATATACACAGCACCACCACCTGCCACTGAATTGTTATGTTTGAGCAGTGATTAAAGTACAGCATTGTGGAACCGACTGTAGCTGCAAGACATTATGGACTATAATTAGTGTGGCACTCTGGAATGGGAACATTCAAACATCATTTCGCACATTCCACATCCAGATATGTGTCCTCGACAGTTTCCTCAGTCAAAATTTGTAGATACTCATTTTCATTCCATGGGTGTGAATGAGAGATGTCACCACTGAGAGAGATCACGTGATTTCCAGCAACCTCAGCCCTGAACTCGTTAGTTCCACTTAACACTAAAGAGTGGAATTTCCTTCTTTAACTTCTCAGCCTCCTCACTTCTCTCACTCCCTCAAACGTTGGCCTTAAAATCTACCGGATCACCTGCCCTAATGTCTCCTCATTGGGTTCGTTGTCACATTTTGTTAAGTTCATAGAATCATATAGTACAGTAGAGGCAATTCAGTTCATCAACTCTGCCTGACAAAAAGCTATACTTAATCTACACTTAGAGATAATGGGAACTGCAGATGCTGGAGATTCCAAGATAATAAAATGTGAGGCTGGATGAACACAGCAGGCCAAGCAGCATCTCAGGAGCACAAAAGCTGATGTTTCGGGCCTAGACCCTTCATCAGCCTCTGATGAAACGTCAGCTTTTGTGCTCCTGAGATGCTGCTTGGCCTGCTGTGTTCATCCAGCCTCACATTTTATTATCTCTTAATCTACACTTAGTTGCTCATAGCCTTGAATGTTATGACTTTTAAATCCAAGTATACTTTACAAGTTGTGAGGCTTCCTACCTCAACTACCCTTTCAGGCAGCACATTCCAGATTTCCACCAGGTGAAAAATCCTTTCCTCAAATCCCCTCTAAACCTCCTGCCTTTCACTTTAAATTTATTAGCTGTAAAATTAAACCTAACGCTAGCTGCCTTCGGCTGAGGTGCATCACCTCACATTCATCTGGGGTTGCATTCCATCTGTCACTGATCTGACCAACCCATCCACGTCCTCCTGCAACCTGAGAGCTTCTTCCTCACTGTCAACCACCCGGTCAATCCACAAACTTATCATTCCCCTCCCTCCTCATTTTCTTCGAGATCATTGAGATATCTCACGAATAGTTCCTGTAAAGTGCTTTCAGAAATTTTATGCCAATTATCGTCAGTGGCTCCTCCTCAATTCAAGGAAGATTTCTCCTTGGAGCCCATGTTTCTGCTGCGGGTCATCACCTGCCTGAACAACCTGTATATCTTTGGGCATGGTGGGGGGGGGGGCAAGGTGGGGGGGGGTGTGCACCTGGCGATCTAGGGATCTGAAGCTCATTGCTATTTCTGAATGGGAATTTGACCCAGTGGTAGTGTAGGACAGCTGATATATTTCCATGTTTGAACTGGATTTAGCCTCTAGAGAAACTTGAATGTGGTGGCTTTCCTATTTATTTGTTATTCTAAGTGGTTACTGTTGTTTGGTAGTTGATTTTGAAGATAGCTTGGTGGGTTATTACAGAGCATCTTCTAAATGGTATACACTGCAGCTTTTGTATGTCAGTGGTGGAGGGAGGGAACTTTGAAGGCACTGTTTGGGGTGCTTTGTCCTGGACAGTGTCAAATTTCAGGAGTGTTATTGAAGCTGCACCTATTCTGGCAAGTGGAGAATATTTCATCATGCTCCTGACTTGTGCCTTGGACAGGCTGTTGAGAGTCAGGAGCTGAGTTATTCACCACAGTTCCTCGCCCGGGCCTATTCTAGTGATCACAGTATTTATATGACACGTTCAGTTCAGTTCCTCTTTAGTATGGACCCCAGTATGTTGATGGTGAGGATTTAATGATGGTAATGTCATCAAACTTTAAGGGAAGATAGTTAGGTCCTGTCTTGAGATGGTAATTGCCTGGCACTTTTGTGATGCAAATACAGTTGCTGCATAAGCCTGATATTGTCCGGGTCTTGCTGCATTTGTACAGGGACAGCTTCAGCAAATGATGCTGAACATTGTGCAATATTTAGCGAACATCCCCACTTCTGACCTGATGATGGAGGGAAGGTCATTGATGAAGCAGCGGAAGATGGTTGGGCCCACAACACCACCGTGAGGAACCCCTGAAGAGATGTCCTGGAGCTGAAATGACTGACCTCCAACAACCACAAACATCTTCTTATATGCCAGACGTGATTCCAACCAGCAGAAAGTTCGCCCCAATACCCATTGATTCCAGTGTTGCTCAGAATCCTTGTTACAACACTCAGTCTAATACAGCGTTGATATCAAAGTCTGTGACACTCACCTCAGCTCTGGAATTCAGCTGTTTTGACCATGTTTGATAGTTGCATGTTAGCAGTGTTGATGACACCTTCCATCACTTTACTGACAATCGAGTATAGACTAAAGGGGTGGTAATTGGCCAGGTTGGACTTTGTTGACAGGACATATCTGGGCAATTTTCCACATTGGCAAGTAGATGCCAGTGTTGTAACTGTCCCAGAACAGCTTGGCTAAGGCTGCAGCTAGTTCTATCTTACAAGTCTTCAGTACTAGCACTGAAATGTTTTCAGGGTAAAAAGCTTCTTCAGTGCCCAGTTCTGTCACCCTCTTCTGCAGTGCAGGAGGGTCGTGCTGACAGCTGCTGTGTACACAAGAACATTTGTTGAACTGTGGAGATCTTTGTTGTTAAATACTTGCTGGCATTTGTAGGAGAATGGGGCTGGTGCAGCTGATGCAAATTGGAGCTCCTCATTAATGGTGGCCTTTTGAGAGAGGAAGCTGTCAAGATCTTTGCTCAACACATTCCGAACCTTCACCTTCATCATATCCAGGAGATGGAACACTGCACTGGCCAGGTGTGAATTGATATGAGGTTTGTTTTGGCAACATTCAAGGGCAGACCGAGTCTCTTATCCACAGTTGAAGAGACTGAGAGTATTTTGCAAATCTGGTGTAGAGTGGGTGAAAGCATTGCCATTAGCCACAACATGTATAGATGGTGTATGTCTATGGCAGCCAGTTTAATTTTGGTTCAGGGATGACCGAGTTTAAAGAGTTTTCTGTTGAGATGATATTTAATACTCACACCAGAGGGTGATTGATTTTTAATAAGGTGAATAACCATTATCAGCTGGAATGCACATAGTATGGGGCTATCCCACTGCTTTGCTATACTCTGGTCCAGATTCTGAAAACATCTCTTTTCAGGTCTGCCACTCGAGATGGTTACAACCATACCTTCACAAAGCATTGCCTCAATAGCATTATGGTAAAGGCAACTAAAAATGCACAGGTTGTTGTTGGTTCTGAGAGCAGAATTTGTGAGGTAGTCCTGGGGGATTTTTCAGTACAGTTTTCCTGGAGGAGGAGATAGAATATTATGAGGAAGGGGGTGAAGGGGCAGGGGGTTGATCTTAGTGTATATTTGCTCATCTGTATGCAGTGGAGGGAGCCAGATGTAGGCTTTTCCCAAGAGTGGCAAATGTGGCAGATGGAAAACTCCCAGCCCCATTCTGAGCTCAGTACCATGCTGCTTAATTCCTGGGTGGTCATATGAATTCATAATTAATTTAGTTGGTGAAAATTGAACCCAACTCTTATGCAGCGTGGTGGAGGTGCACACCACAGCATCATCAACAAAGCCTTGTTTCCTGATGCTTAATTGCCTTCCTTATTCTTGTGATCAACTGATCTACTGCTCCTATCAGACAGATTTACCACTGTACATCTCTCTGCTTTCACATTCTTGGAGAGAGTTGTGTACCATTTTGTCTGCTAGATGTTGTCTGTTTTAAGCTGTTGTCTATAACCAGGATGTCCCGTTCCTGGTGGTGGCCTGCAGGTGAGCTCACTGTTTCACTACCTGTTGAGGTTGTACTTGAAAGGTCAGAGTTATGATTTGCAGCCTGTTCAATGTTGCCTAGTGACATTAAATATAGTGTCTAGACACCAGGCGTGCATCATGATTTATAGCCACTATAAATAGACTTAGTGCTGAAGTAATAGAAGTCAGTCTCAACAGCACACTGACCTAAACTCTTAAAGTGACAGTCCTTTCTCTGGTCACTTGGTATATTTGAGTGGGAAGTGAGGGAGACCCGAGATACTGTCCTGTCTGTGTAAATTTGCCTGATAGAGTCTGATCAGGAAGCATTGCGACATGACTGGAATAAAACAGACATTACTGCACCTGTTGCAGGTATGTGCCACAGCAATCAACAGCTCAGAACACAAACATTCACCCAGCCACCACCAAATGTTAATGTCTCTGTCATTACATTTCTGTTTTGATGTATATAACTTCAATTTATTCAAACCTAGCATGATGATTTTAACCAGAGTGAGAGTGAATGTATTTTATTGTGACTGGTCAGGGTATTGCGTGAGAGGTAGGACAATGCTAATACAGGCTCTGCTGTATTCAGCAGCTATTCAGTTTTACAATGTTTGCATTTCTTCCTAACGCCTGTCATTTCTAACTTTTAGGTATGTAGTATTCACAAAATTTGTACCTGAGATTGGCCCCTATACAGCAACCCCTCATAGTATCAGACCAAGTGTTTTGTTTGTATTGATTTGTAATCTTGTAGGTAACTTTAACACAATCAGTTCTGTCGAATGTATTCCAGTCATCCCCTCTGAAATCTGCATGAAACCCAAATACTAACAGGTACACAGGGCCCACTCAGCAGTAGCCAACCTTCCAGGATTGTTCTGGAGCATCCAAGGATTGTAGATTAATCCCCAGTATTAATTTCTTGGACACTGATTGATCAACAGAGTTGACGGTCAGGTTTAATCTCCTAGCGAAAAGATGAGTATAAGTACATAGTTTGTTAAAAGCAGCGTAACAGATGGACAGGGTAGTGAAGAAGGCATTTAGCATGCTGGCCTTCATCAGTCGAGGCATTCAGTACAGGAGTTGGGATGTTATGTTACAGTTATATAAGTTGCTGGTGAGGCCGTACTTGGAGTATTATGTACGGTATTAATCACCCTGTTGTTTGAAAGAGATAGTTAAACTGAAAAGTGTGCAAAGAAAATTTACGAGGATGTTGCCAGGACTAGTAGGCCTGAGTTATAGGCAGAGGTTAGCAGGATAGGACATTATTCCTTGGAACGTAAGAGAATGAGGTGTATAAAATCATGAGGGGCATAGATAGGATGAATGCATACAGGCTTTTTCCTAGAGATGGGGAATTGAAAACGAGAGTGCATAGGTTTAAGGTGAGAGGGGATAGATTTAGGAAGGACCTGAGGGGCAACTTCTTCATGTAGAGAGCAGTGCATATGTTAAATGGGCTGCCAGACAACATGGTTGAGGCAGGTCCAATATTCAAAAGTCACTTGGATAGGTACATGGATGGGAAGGGTTTAGAAGGATACGGACCAAATGCAGGCAATTGGAACTCACTGAGTGGACACCATGGTCAGCATGGACCAGTTTGGGCCGAAGGGCCTGTTTCCATGTTGCATTACGTTGATTCTATGAACATCAATTAATTGTTCAAAAACATTAGTTTTTAAAGTTTTATTTGAACACTTGCATTAATCATAAAAATTGGATGTGAGTTTGCTCGCTGAGCTGGAAAGTTCGTTTTCAGATGTTTCGTCACCATTCTAAGTAACATCATCAGTGAGTCTCCGGTGAAGCACTGGTGTTATGTCCCGCTTTTTATTTATCTGTTTAGGTTTCCTTGGGTTGGTGATATCATTTCCTGCATTGATGATGTCATTTCCTGTTCTTTTTCTCAGAGGGTGGTAGATGGCCTCCAAATCAATGTGTTTGTTGATGGAGTTCCGGTTGGAATGCCATGCTTCTAGGAATTCTCGTGCGTGCCTCTGTTTGGCTTGTCCTAGGATGGATGTGTTGTCACACTCAAAGTGGGGTCCTTCCTCATCTGTATGTAAGGATATGAGTGACAGTGGGTCATGTCGTTTTGTGGCTAGTTGATGTTCATGTATCCTGGTGGCTAGCTTTCTGCCTGTTTGTCCAATGTAGTGTTTGTCACAGTTCTTGCAAGGTATTTTGTAAATGATGTTTGTTTTGCTTGTTGTCTGTATAGGGTCTTTTAAGCTTATTAGCTGCTGCTTTAGTGTGTTGGTGGGTTTGTGGGCTACCCTGATGCCAAGAGGTCCGAGTAGTCTGGCAGTCATTTCCGTGATGTCTTTGATGTAGGGGAGAGTGGTTATGGTTTCTGGGCACGTTTTGTCTGTTTGTTTGGGTTTATTGCTGAGGAATCGGCGGACTGTGTTCATTGGGTACCCGTTCTTTTTGAATACGCTGTATGGGTGATTTTCTTCTGCTCTTCTTAGTTCTTCTGAGCTGCAGTGTGTGATGGCTCGTTGGAATAATGTTCTAATGCAGCTTCGTTTGTGGGTGTTGGGATGGTTGCTTCTGTAGTTCAGTATTTGGTCCGTATGTGAGTGATAATGGGAACTGCAGATGCTGGAGAATCCAAGGTAATAAAATGTGAGGCTGGATGAACACAGCAGGCCCAGCAGCATCTCAGGAGCACAAAAGCTGATGTTTCGGGCCTAGACCCTTCAACAGAGAGCTCTCTGATGGAGGGTCTAGACCCGAAACGTCAGCTTTTGTGCTCCTGAGATGCTGCTGGGCCTGCTGTGTTCATCCAGCCTCACATTTTATTACTTTGGTCCATATGTGTTGTTTTCCTGTAGACGCTGGTTTGAAGTTCCCCATTGGCTGTTCGCTCTACTGTGACATCTAGGAATGGCAGTTTGCTGTTGTTTTCCTCCTCTTTTGTGAATGTTGTGCCAGTAAAGGGTATTATTGATGGTCTGGAAGGTTTCCTCTAATTTGTATTGTTTAGTGATGGCAAAGGTGTCATCCATGTGGCGGACCCAAACTTTGGGTTGGATGATTCACAGAACTGTTTTTTCGAGTCTCTGCATTACTGCCTCTGCTAAGAACCCTAATATCGAAGATCCCATGGGTGTTCCATTGGTTTGTCCGTAGGTTTTGTTATTGAAAGTGAAGTGGGTGGTGAGGCATAGGTCCACTAGCTTGATGTTGTCCTTGCTGATGAGGTTGGTTGGTGTCTGGTGTATGTGTCTTCGGTTCTTCTAATAGTGTAGTCAGTGTTTCTTTGGCCAGGTTGATGTTGATGGATGTGAACAGGGCTGTTACGTCAAAGGAGACCATTATTTCATCCTCTTCTATCTTGGTGTCTTTGATGGTGTTCAGGAATTCTTGGGTGGAGTGAATGGAGTGGCGTGAGTCTTCTACTAGGTGTTTTAGTCTTTGGTGCAGTTGCTTGGCTAATCTGTAGGTTGGTGTTCCAGGTAGCGAGACTATGGGTCTGAGGGGGGCTCCTGGTTTGTGAATTTTTGGTAGTCCGTAGAAGCGTAGTGTGTTGGATCCATCTGGTTTCATTTTTTGGAAGTCTCTCTTGTTTAATTCTCCAGGTTTTTGAAGTTTTTTGAGTAAGGCTGTGATTCGGTTCTCTAGTTGTGGTTTTGGGTCAATCAGCACCTGTTGGTAAGCTTGCAGATATCGACATTTACCAACAGGTGACGATAGACCCGACCCCACAACTAGAGAACTGAGTCATAGCCTTACTCAAAAAACTTCAAAAATCTGGAGAATTAAAGAAGAAAGACTTCCAAAAAATGAAACCAGATGGATTGAACACACCACACTTCTACAGACTACCAAAAATTCACAAACCAGGAGCCCCCTTCAGACCCATAGTCTCGCTACCTGGAACACCAACGCCAAGGAACTGCACCAAAGACTAAAACACCTAGTAGAGACTCACGCCACTCCATTCACTCCACCCAAGAATTCCTGAACAGCATCAAAGACTCCAAGAAAGAAGAAGGTGAAATAATGGTCTCCTTTGACGTAACAGCCCTATTCACATCCATCAACATCAACCTGGCCAAAGAAACACTGACTACACTATTAGAAGAACCGAAGACACATACACCAGACACCAACCAACCTCATCAGCAACGACAACATCATCAAGCTAGTGGACCTATGCCTCACCACCCACTTCACTTTCAATAACAAAACCTACAGACAAACCAACGGTACACCCGTGGGATCTCCGATATCAGGGTTCTTAGCAGAGGCAGTAATGCAGAGACTCGAACAAACAGCTCTGCCAATCATCCAACCCAAACTTTGGGTCCGCTACGTGGATGACACCTTTGTCATCACTAAACAAAACAAATTAGAGGAAACCTTCAAGACCATCAATAATACCCTTTACTGGCATAACATTCACCAAAGAGGAGGAAAACAACAGCAAACTGCCATTCCTAGATGTCACAGTAGAGCGAACAGTCAATGGGGAACTTCAAACCAGCGTCTACAGGAAAACAACACACACGGACCAAATACTGAACTACAGGAGCAACCATCCCAACACCCACAAACGAAGCTGCATTAGAACATTATTCCAACGAGCCACCACACACTGCAGCACAGAAGAGCTACGAAGAGCAGAAGAAAATCACCTATACAACGTATTCAAAAAGAACGGGTACCCAATGAACACAGTCCGCCGATTTCTCAGCAACAAACCCAAACAAACAGACAAACCGTGCCCAGAAACCATAACCACTCTCCCCTACATCAAAGACATTTCCGAAATGACTGCCAGACTACTCGGACCTCTTGGCATCAGGGTAGCTCACAAACCCACCAACACACTAAAGCAGCAGCTAATGAGCTTAAAAGACCCTATACAGACAACAAGCAAAATGAACATCATCTACAAAATACCTTGCAAGAACTGTGACAAACACTACATTGGACAAACAGGCAGAAAGCTAGCCACCAGGATACATGAACATCAACTAGCCACAAAAAGACATGACCCTCTATCACTAGTATCCTTACATACAGATGAGGAAGGACACCGCTTTGATTGGGATAACACATCCATCCTAGGCCAAGCCAAACAGAGACACGCACGAGAATTCCTAGAAGCATGGCATTCCAACCAGAACTCCATCAACAAACACATTGATTTGGAGCCCAACTACCACCCTCTGAGAAAAAGAACAGGAAATGACATCACCAACCCAAGGAAACCTAAACAGATAAATAGAAAGCGGGACATAACACCAGTGCTTCACCAGAGGCCCACTGATGAAGTTACCTAGAGTGGTGACGAAACGTCTGAAAATGAACCTTCCAGCTCAGCGAGCATACTTACATCCAGAACCTCAACTTGAGCTACAAATCTTCTCAAAACTCGCTAATCATAAAAATATTGAAGATCAGAACATTAGCAGTCTTCACAGTTGCTTTCTGATTGGTCAGGGGCAGCAGTGCTGATGGTTTATACAATCAATGGGAGGTGTAGGAGACAATAGTCCAGCCCAGACTGAAACCTCCGGGAAAAGTCCAAAAGGAATCATGTCCACCTCATCTATTACATTGTTGTTACATTACTTTACATTAGTCTTGTTAGGAATGGATAATAAATGATGGTCTTGTCAGCCGCCCCCACATCCTGTGAAAGAATAATTTAAAAAAACAATTGTTATAAGGCGTCTTTCATGACAGAGATTGTTCCCAGGAAGTCACTGGCAAGATTGTTATATTTTGTACCTGAGGTAGACATCACAGTGGACTGGGAGCATCCTGGTCTCCACATGATAAAAAGTATGTAGTTGGATTGGAGGAGGTAAGAATGATATTTACTAGTATTGTATCAGAACCGAGAGCATGTAACCAGCAGGGGAAGACAGTTCAGGCTGGTACTCTGCCCATCACCAGAAAAGTCAAGGTTGAGGAGTGATCTGATAGAAGTCTTTACAATTCTGTAAAGGTTTTTGTATGGTAAACTTAGAGAAGGGTTTGCCATTTGTAAGGGGAGTCAGAATTAGAGATTATGAACATAATATCCAATAGGGAAATCAGGAGAAACCTTCTAACCAAGACAGAGCGGAAATATGAAGCTCACTCCCACAGGGGGTCATTGAGGTGAGTGATAACGATACATTGAAGGGAAACTGGATAAACGTGACGGAGAAAGTAACAGAAGGATATTACTGATGGGGTGAGATGAAAACGGGGTCAGAGGAGATTCACATGGAACATAAACACTGGTATGGAAGAGATGGGCCAAATGGCCTGCTTCTGTGCTGTGTTCTTTGTAAGTCGTTTCCGAATTACCTCTGCTAATCAACCAGTGAGACTGAAAAACCTGTAACCTGAGCTAGCCTATGGTGTCAGTGACAGACTGTCTGCTGGCTGACCTACAGTTAGTTTGGAGGTTACTATCTATGCAGAAACACAATGTGGCACTTGTGTGTAAAACAGGGCTGTGCAGACTCATCTGTCAGCAAATGTTTCAGTGTGACAAAGACATAATTATGATCTGTGTGTCTGATAACAATCGCTATGGCTGGTGTGTTTCACCTGCCGAAGGTATGTCGTGCAGATGTCTCCCCAGTAACAGTGATGCTGTGGGTTCTGATGGTGGCCATGCCACAGATTTCTTTTAACAATTACGATGTTACATGCAGTCAATAAAGACACAGCAATAAAATAAGAATCCAAGTGAGACTCAACACCTACGATCCATGGTTTGTAATGTGTCAGGCAACACATGGAACTTTCTCACCAAAAACCAAAAGAACTGTGGATGCTGTAAATCAGGAACAAAAAGAAAGTTGCTGGAAAAGCTCAGCAGGCCTGGCAGCATCTGTGAAGGAGAAAACAGAGTTAATGTTTCAGGTCCGCTGACCCTTCCTTAGAACAAGAGACTTTCTGTTCATCGTTTAGTCAGCCCTTGTGCCACACTCCTTGGTGGTCTATATGTTAACAAGAAGATAGTTGTAATCCAAACACCATCCCAGGCAAGCTGCTGCTGGGAGTGGTTTGGCAGTGGGAGTTATGTCAGCCAGGTCAATGCATGGGAATTCTTTCCCATGTGTGGGGATGAAATTGGCCTCATGTTCCTCCATGACTATAACTCACTGTTTTAGCCAGACTGGCTAACCTGTTGACACCTCTCAACTTACCAGCAAATCTCATCAGACTTCATCATTCTCTCACTGTGCTGTCTCTCACTTTGATTTAGGTTATTACTATCTTCAGTGAAGATGGAATGAAGAGGTCACTTGAGGTCACAGCTGCAGTGAAAGCGCGGGATGTTTGTCACATCCTGGTCGAGAGGAATCGCTACCTCAATGAGGACAGCTGGACCCTGGTGGAGGCTCACCCCAACATTGCACTGGGTAACCATGACAACTGAACACTCCTCGCTCTCAGTCTCCCGCCAATACTCAGCCCCTACCCCCTCATACTTACAGAGCCATACAGCACAGAAACATACCCTTTGGTCCAATGTGTCTGTGCTGACCAGACTGTACAATCTGACCTAGTCCCACTTGCCAGCATTTGGCTTGTATCCTCCTATTCATTGACCCATCCAAATGCCTTTTAAACGATGTAATTTTACCACTTCCTCTGACAGCCCATTCCATACATGCACCCGCATCTGTGTGAAAATGTTACTCTCAAATCCTTTTTAAATCTTTCCCCTCTCACCTTAAATCTACACCCTATAGTTACCAACTTCCCCACCTAAGGAAAAAGCCTTAGACTATTCACCGTAGATAACAAAGTGTGGAGCTGGATGAACACAGCAGGCCCAGCAGCATCTCAGGAGCAGGAAAGCTGACGTTTCGGGCCTAGTTCCCATTATCTCTGATGACGATTCACCCTATTCATTCCTCTCATGATTTTATAAACCTCTGAAAGGCCATCACTCAGTCTTTGACGCTCCAGCGAAAAAAGCCTCAGCCTATTCAGCCTCTCCTTATAACACAAACCCTCCAGTCCCGGCAACATTCTTGTAAATCTCTTCTGCACTTTCTCAAGTTTAGCAACATTCATCCTATACAAGGGGAGACTGGAATTGTACACAATATTCTAAAAGTGGCTTCACCAGCGTCCTGTACAGCCACAACATGACCTCCCAACTCCTATACAAAATGTTCTGACCAATAAAGGCAAGTGTACCAAACACCTTTTTCACTGTCTTGTCTACCTGTGACTCCACTTTTACAGGACTATGCACCTGTACCCCAAGGCCTGTTTGTTTGGCAACACTCTTTGGGACCCTATCATTAAGTGTAATAGTTCTGCCATGGTTTGTCTTATCAAAATGCAACACTTCACATTTATCTAAAATCAACTCCATCTGCCACTCTCGGCCCATCTGATTAAAGTCCCGATGTACTCTGAGGTAACATTCTTCACTATCCACTACGCCATCAATTTTGGTGCCATCTGCAAACTTACTAACCCTACCTCCTATATTCACATACAAATCATTTATATAAATGTCAAAAAGGAGCAGCAGTCCCCTCATGTCTTCACCTTCCCCCGCCCCCGGTTCCTTTTACCTTTATTCATTGATGGGTTGAGGGCAATGCTGCTATGTAACATTTATTGCCTGTGCCTAATTACCCAGAGGGCAGTTAGGAGTCAACAACATTGCTGTGGGCCTGGAGTCACATGTAGGCCAGACCAAGTAAGGATGGCAGTTTCCTTCCCTAAAGGACATTAGTGAACCAGATGAGTTTTTTTGACAATTGACAATGGATTTATGGCCATCATTAGATTCTTAATTCCAGATATTTAAAAAAATTTGAATTCAAACTCCACCATCTGCCGTGGTGGGCTTTAAACCTGGACCCCAGGACATTACCTGGTCTGTAGATTATCAGTCCAGTGACAATGCCTCTAGGCCATCACCTCCTCTTAACTTCTGTTTAGCTAGAACCAGGAACAAAACATGCAGTAGGCACAGGGTAAATTTGAAAAGGGAATACTTTGTTGTGCCACTTCTCAACTCCACAGTTGGTTTTAAACTTTTTCTCCTGCCCCCACCCCTGCTCAGCGACTGTTCTGGGTCACCTGACCTGCTGTCTTAAAGGGGCAATCAACGTAACACTCCTGCCTATTTACTTCCTTACTCCCCTTATCAATATTTATACATCCAACAATTATAACCATTATACAAGTATTGTAGCTAACATATATACATTGTCATGAATATTTATAAAAAAAGGAAAGAAAATGACCCTGCAGTAGCTTACATTGACATGATCAGCCTCTCTGACGGGCGGCAGTTTCTCAAAGACCGTCTCCTCAATTCAGGAACCTTCTCTAGTGCAGTCTCCTGGGCTTCCTGAAGCTCCTGTTGTTCCTCAGATACATCCATCCCTGATTTGCTGTTGTCTTCTCACTGGGCTTGGCCAACCCTCACTCGGAGACACATGACTGGGTCCACACCCTTGGATCCATCTGCACTGGCAAGGTATTCTGAGGGACAGCCCCCTGTTCATGAAATGCAGCAGCCAGCTGGTCTGCATGTCACCTCCAGGCCAGTTCATCCCTAGTCTGCTCTCTATATGGCAATGATCCTGTTTGAGACAACACCATCCTGGGATTCATTGTTGGCCCAGGTGTATAATTCCAGGCCATTACTGTCTCTCCTCTTTCGAATCGCCTTGACTATGAGGGCCCCACCCTTCTGACCATCTGTCCTTCTTGATTTCACTCCACCACCTCTCTGATCTCTTCTGGCCGCAATAAGTCAGACATGTTTTTGAACGGTTGAGCATGAAGGATGCCAGGCAGGCACTGAGTCGTCAGTCACGTGGCATGTTCCTGTACATATTGAGGAGCTTGTTGAGTTGCTGTCAGAGTGATCTCTCTCCTTTAAGGCCTGTTTTGTGGTTTGTATAAGTCTCTTCACCCTGGCTGTTTGTTATAGGGTGATACAGAGCCAATCTCACATGTCTGAGTCCAGGATTTTCCAGGTACCCCTCAAACCCTTGTGCCACAAACTGTGGACCATTCTCAATCACAACTTGTTCGGTGTTCCCAAAACTGGCAAATATTTCATCCAGCCGGTCTCGAGATTATGTTCTTCTGTTCTCAGGCATTTGCTTTTGCAGTAAAGGACGCAATAGTGATGACCCACATGACTGAATATCCTGACATCTAAGATGCTGGGCAGTCAGCACCCAGAGTGCCTTTGCCACTCAGGAATTGTGCCTTCAAGGCGTGAGTGTGTCAATGAACACACTGCCATTCTCTCCTCTCTCACAAACGTTGCACCTCACAAGATTCCCCTCAGGTTTAGGGACGGGGCAATCCAAATATTCCCCAACTCAAAACAGATTCTTTGCACATTAGCATAGAATACAAACTTCATGCTCTCGATTGGTATCAATTGAGGAAATATTTTAAAGCTGCAATCTCCTTCCTGCCTATAATATAGATTATCAGCCCAGTGACAATACCAATATCGACAGGTTTGCTCCATTAGCTTCCCATGAGCTTGTCAAATTGTTTTCTGAATGATGCTATAGGAGCACAAACCCTGTATTATTGAGAAAGTGACTGGGTCCCCTGCTTGATAGGAAAGTTGTAGAATTTATTTTGGAGTGCGAGCTGGTAGTAGCTAACCCTCTCCTAAGTTTGCATTGTATAATTAATGCATACTACCCATTTCTTACCTTGTCTCCCAGAGAGGTGCCTAGAGGATCATGAGTCACTGATTGAGGTGCAGAAAACCTGGCTGAATAACAGTGGCAGCAGGTTCATTTTCAGAAAACATTATGCAAAATATGAATTCTTCAGGAATCCTGAGGTAAGATTTGTTTAACTATTACTGATACTGGGTTTGTGCTTCAGATGGATTCCATAAACCAGTACTCCGTTACTACAGTTACATGACTGCATTTATACCATAATTATTGTGAAGGTGTATAGAGTGCTTATGAATTGAAAGGCACAACGTTTGAATTTGTTTGTAAAAATGATAGGGAGGAAGAGTGCATGGTCCTTTAAAGTGGTGATGTGCTTTTCTAAGCTTAGAGATTTCAACAAAAAAGTGACTGTAGTAAGCAGCTGAAGAGATACAGCCAGTTCTGAAATTGAAACATATATCAATCAGCTGTATGATTCGAAACCTTCGGCTTGTTTTGATATTTTGGCAATGAGTTGGAATCAGCCAATTAATTTAAACCAAGCACTTAGAGATTGAAAACCAATTGAATTTAATTCTGATGGTTTTGACAACCTCAAACCAATCCTATGATAAAAAAAAATTGACAAATCATTGGGGGTATATTAGAAGAGGGTTTTTGAAAATCAGTGTGAGAGTGAACTGCCATCTGAAAAGTGACTGTCTAGCTCTCACAGAAATTGCTAAGCTCTCTGAGAAAGCACTATCTATTCATAAAGGTACCGTGGCAATCCTAACTAAGTTTCCTGACAGTGGAATCAGTGGAGGGGGGCATTGAACATTCTGGAATACTTAACCTGGCTGTACCTTTGAGCGCTCTCTGATGAAGGGTCTAGGCCCGAAACGTCAGCTTTTGTGCTCCTGAGATGCTGCTTGGCCTGCTGTGTTCATCCAGCCTCACATTTTATTATCTTGGAATTCTCCAGCATCTGCAGTTCCCATTATCTCTGTACCTTTGAGAGTCTGTTTTAATTTATATTTATTATTACTTGGGTTTATACAATTGGGACTTTTGTTTATTGGAACAGCAAACCAGTAGAATTTTGTTCAGTTAGGGAATAGTTAGTAGTTAAGGCAGAATTGATTGGTTTGTTAATTTGTTCATTGGTAGGGCTAAATAAATAAATTGTTGCTTATACCATGAATGTCAGGGATTTTCTTTTATATAACTACTCCTTTTTAACAGATTAGGCAAGGTGAGGTGAGTTTCTCTGATATTTCAGCTTTAATTATTAGAAGGAGATCTCTACATCCACTGTAACAGATTGGGGTTTTGTGCTTCAATTTTAATTGTCAGAAGGGCTCATTCTCCCCTTCCTAAAAGTATACACCAGCTGCACTGTATACACCAGCTGTAGACCTTACCAGTGTGCTGTGTATGTAGCTAAATTCCCTTACCACATGTTGTACACCTTAGCTACACACCTCATTCATGTGCACAATGCTGTAGGTCTATGTACCTTGTCAATGTGCTAATACCCTATCTGTGAGCTGGTAGCCCTAACTATATATCATCCCAGCTGTCTGCCCCAGCTGTATATATGCCCTGAGAGTGATGAGTCAAGATGGTCACCAAACCGTGAACCCCTCCAAAACTGGGACTTGGGTGAAGGAGAAAGGTCAGAACAAAGAGACCTAAGACAAAAACAGCCATATATCAGATTGTACTGATCTATAACTTGGGCAGAAAGCAATTGGGTGAAAATTTGCAGAAATAATGTACTGTTAGTTTCAAGACAGATAGTTTTGCATTGAGAAAGGAATCATGAAAATTGTTGCATTAAAGAAAAGGGTGTTTCCAAACACAGTTTAATGATCACATCTTTGTTTCCTGAACAGCCATTTTTCCCAGTGCAATTGGTAGCAGGAAGTCTGGATGCCAATGCAGGAGTTCCACACTCACAGCTTATACAGGTGAGATGCATACTGACAGTATGGGTAATTTAGCATGACCAATCCACCTGGCCTGCACATCTTTGGACTGTGGGAGGAAACCAGAGGAAACCCATGCAGATGCAGGGAGAATGCACAAAACCCACATACAGCCACATGAGGTTAGTATTAAACTTGGCTGCCTGGTGCTGTGAGGCAGCAGTGCTAACCACTAAGCCACTGCACTGCCCAGGAGTATTATGTGGCAGTTTTAGTTTCCTTACAGGACTGTAATATGAAAAGAGACTGGATTGATTCGAATTATACTCACTGGAGCTTAGAAGAACAACAGGAGGAATCGCACAGAAACGTGTAAAATTCTAACAGATTTAGACAGAGTAAGTGTAGGAAAAATGTTCTCAATGACTGAAGAGTCTAGAAACAGGGGGCACAGTGTAAGGATGCAGAGTAAGCCATTTAGGGCTGAAATGAGGAAAAATGTCTCTATCTAGAGAGTGGGGAGCCTGTGGAATTCTCTGCCACAGAAAGTAGTTAAGGTCAAAACATTGAATGTTTTCAAGAAGGAGTTAGATATAGTTCTTAGAACTAAAGGTATCAATAGGAATGGGAGAAAGCAGGAGCGGGGGCTGAGTTGGATGATCAACCATCATTATATTGAATGGTAGAGTCGGCTTGATGGCAAAATGGCCTCTTTGTGCCCTATTTTCTATACTGCCTATATCTGATTCGCTGGTTGTGGATTGCTCAACCCTTACCATTGCATCCTGCACCTACAATTCGCTGTGTAAGTAGTCAGTGTGTAAACATTCACCAGGTAATGGATGGCTCGAATACATGTTTGCCTCTGATTACCTACAGCACCTCATGGATGCCCAGTATAGAGGTGCTAGATCTGATCAAAGTTTGTCCCTTTTAGCACAGTGAGACTGCCACACAACCCTCAGTGTGAATTTGGGACTTTGTGCATCATTATTCTTACTGTTACTGTCAAAACCAAACACATCTGCAACAGGCAGATTGGTGAGGATGAGGTCAAGTATGTTTCTCTCTCTTGTTGGTTCCCTCACCACTTGCTCCAGACCCAGTCTAGCAGCAATGCCCTTTAGGACCCGACCAACTTGATCAGTGGTACTGCTGCTGAGCCACTCTTGTTGGTGGACACTGAAATTCCCCACCCAGAGTAAATTCTGTTCCCTTGCTACCCTCAGTGCTTCCTCTAAGTGTTGTTCAACGTGGAGGAAGGACATGGTATTCAATCAGGTGGTTTCTTTGCCCATATTTGACCTGGTGCCATGAGACTTCATGGGGTCCAGAGTCAGTGCTTAGGACTAGGACAGCTCCCTCCTGACTGAATGCCACTGTGCTGTCACCTCTGCTAGTGTCTGTCCTACTAGTGAGAAAGGACTACCCAAGGATTGTGAAGGTGTTATCCAGGACATAGGTCTGTAAGGGATGGTTCCATGAATATAACTATGTTAGGCTGTTGCTTGTTGGGTCTTTGAGACAGCTCTGCCAATTTTGGCTCAAGCCCCCAGATGTTGGTAATGTAGACTTTTGCAGGATTGACACGGCTGTGTTTGCCATTATAGTTTTTGGTGCCTGGATTGATGCTGAGAGACCTAGCTGGTGTTTCTGATGATCAGACTAATCTAAATGGCAAGGCCATGCACTGGCCTGTGGCAATTGCATGAACAAGTGGTTTTGAGTGTAGAAAGGCATAGAATGACCTGGAGAAGGCTCTTCCGCTGAATGGCTCACATTATCAAAAGGCCTAAGAAGCTTTTTTATTTATCAGTAATGTAAACAAAACCTTTTCTTTCCTCCCAGAATTTTCTAAATGCTCAGAACTGTCCTGAGATTCAGGGTTTTCTCCACATTAAGGATAAAGGAAAGAAAACGTGGAGACGTTTGTATTTCTTCCTGAGGAGATCTGGGCTGTATTACTCCACAAAGGGGATGTCCAAGGTATGTACATGTTCCTGTCTTGTGTATTGAATGACACTCTGCTATTGTATTTATCACAACATATACATCATATATATGCTTTCAAATATCACAGGAAGATGTCACATGGTTCTGGTCTATTCAGATTAGCATCGGGTGACACAATAGATTCCTTCATTGAGATCAACAAAGACTTGTTGTCAAAGCTTTTCATCTCACACTCCCCAGGGCAAATGCAAGAATACCATCTTACAAACCATCCCAACAGTTCCTGTACACCAGGAGCAAACTGAGTGGAAATTTAACTCTGATTGGCCAAGGCATTCCCATGTAGAAAGGAATAAGAATGCGTTGGCTCCCTGAGCTCCTAGATATTTCATTAAAGCTGTAGAGATTGAATATATTCTGTTTGTTGGGAACATTTAGGCAGTGTAAATTAGCTCCATCACAAACTTGGCTGATCGTCATAAACTTTTCATTTTGCACAGAATCCCTACCATGTGGAAACAGGCCCTTCGACCCAACAAGTCCACTCCCACTCTCAGAGCATCCCACCCAGACCCTATAACATACCTAATCTACACATTCCTGAACACTGCAGGCAATTTAGCACAGCCAATCCACCCAGCCTGCACATCGTTGGGTTGTGGGAGGAAACCCACGCAGACGCGGGGCGAATGTGTAAACTCCACACAGACAGTCGCCAGACGGTGGAATTGAACCGGGGTTCCTGGTGCCATGAGGCAGCAGTGCTAACCACTGTGCCACCAAACTACCTTTGTTGTTACATTTTTGTATGAATTTGCTGAATATGGTTATTTCTGGCTAAGCCAATATTTTATGCCCTTCCCCAGTTGTTCTGGAGAAGGTGGTGGTAAGCTGCCCTTGAGAACCACTGCACTCCTTGAGTTAAGGGTCCACCCAATTAGGGAGCTGTCAGGAAGGAGTTCCAGGATTTCAACTTAGTGATATGGAAGGAATGGTGGTACATTTTAGAATGGTATGGAATAGCAATGAAATAGTAATTCATTGACACGTGTTTATGAAAATAAAGCAAGATGTGCATAAGTTGCCACAATTCTGTGCCATTTTAATTACAGAAATTATAAAAAGAAATAATTGACACAAAGAT
This sequence comes from Stegostoma tigrinum, assembly GCF_030684315.1. Classification (NCBI taxonomy): domain Eukaryota; kingdom Metazoa; phylum Chordata; class Chondrichthyes; order Orectolobiformes; family Stegostomatidae; genus Stegostoma; species Stegostoma tigrinum. The sequence goes on along the minus strand of NC_081384.1, from coordinate 1,450,988 downwards.
AGGATAAAGTTCATCTTTTGTTCCTTCCATGGCTCCTGAGCTTATGAACTGGCTACGGGACAGTGCCACTGAAGCTGCCCCTGAGGCCTCCAAAGCAAGATTTCCAGACCAGACCAACCACACTTTTGCTGCTGAATCAGAATCCAAAGGCTCCTACAGTCCATGGCCACTATAGCCAGGAGGGACAGATAGGACCCACCAAATCACTGCACTGAAGCCACTATGCAAGCTGTCTCCACTTCAGTCACTGCCTGAAGCCACAACAGCCACAAGTAATGAACCAGAAGCAGCATGGTGCCACCACACTGCTCTGAGGAGGTTGGAGCAGACCCACCAACGATGAAGCCTTCGATAAAGCTGCAGCCACTGTGGCCATGAAGAAGGGACAACCAGATTCAGTACATTGCCACCTGCAGCAGCAGCAGGCCCTAACAATCACCTTCCTTCACCGCAGTCACTGAAAAGAAGGAAAAAGTGAACTTTGATACAAAAGAGAAATGAAGAAACAAAACAAAAGAAAAGCATTAAAGAATTTGTCTGGCCAGGTGAGCTGGAACAGGAGTATACAGTCACAGAGCTGGAACACCTCCTACTCTGCCTCTGCTGTTATTTATCTTCCCAAATTAGGATGGCATGTCGCTTGGAAGAGAGCTTTCAAATGGTGCTTTTCCCAATCATCTGTCGCCCTTTTAGGAGCTGGTAGAGCTGGCAGGTTTAGAAGATGCTGTCAAAGAAGGCTGCATGAGTTACTGTAGTGAATATTGGAGATATTACAATCCGTTGCCACTGAGTATCAATGCTATGGGAGTAGATGGTGAAAGTGGTGCCAATCAAGTGGGCTGCCTTGTCCTGAATAATGTCAAATGTTTGAGTGTTGTGGGAGGTGCACCAATGCAGGCAAGTTGAGAGTACTGATAACATTTTTCATTTGTATCTTGTAAATGATAAACTGGTAGTGAAAAGACAGGCAATGCATTAAGCTATGCAGAATTCCTAGCCTTTGACCTGCTCCTGTAACAACAGTATTTATATGGCTAATCCTATTTGGCTTCTGGTTGATGGTAACTCCCAGGTTATTGATATTGGGGAAGCAGTATTGGCAATGCCATTGAACATCAAGGACAGATAGTTAGATTGTCTCTTGTTGGAGATGGTCATGCCTGGCAGTTGTGCTGTGCAAATGTTAGTTGTCACTCATCAGCCCAAGCCCAGATGTTGTCCAGGTCTTGCTGTAAATAGACTTATTCTGCTTCAGTATCTGAGGAGTTGCAAACGATGCAGAACATTGTGCAATCATTGACATACATCCCCACTTCTGACCTTATGATGGAGGGAAGGTCATTGATGAAGCAGCTGAAGATGTTTGGGCCGAGGGCACTATCCTGAGGAACTCCTGCAGAGATGTTCTGGAGCTGAGGTGACTGACCTCCAACAACAGCAACCATCTTCTTGTGTGGCAGCATCTGTGAAGAAAAAATCAGAGTTAACGTTTCAGGTCTGGTGACCCTTCCTTGGAACTGAGGAAGGGTCTTTGGACCCGAAACATTAACTCTGATTTTTTTCTTCACAGATGCTGCCAGACTTGCTGAGCTTTTCCAGCAACTTCTGTCTTTGTTCCTGATTTACAGCATCCACAGTTCTTTCGGTTTTCACAGCCATCTTCCTCTGTGCCAGGTATGACCTCAACCAATGGAGAGTCCCCCCGCCGCTCCAATTCCCATAGACCACAGTTTTGCTGGGGCTCCTTGATACAGTAGTTGGTCAAAAGAGGCCTTGATGTCAAAAGCAGTTACTCTCACCTTACCTCTGGAATTTTGTGATGAGACATAACATAGGCATAACTGGCTGCACCAGGATTTATTGCCCATCCCTGGTTATCCCTTAAGAAGGTGGTAGTGAGCAGCCTTCTTGAACCGCTGCAGTCTGCGTGCGAGAGGTTGACCCAGACTGGTGTTGGAGGGGGAATTCCAGGATTTTAACCCAATGATAGAACATTTCCAAGTCTGGATGGTGAGTGGCTTAGAGAGGAACTTACAGGTTATGGTGTTCCCATGTACCTGCTGACCATGCCCTTCGAGAGGTTATGGAAGATGCTGACTAAGCGTCTTTGGTGAATTTCTGCAGTGCATCTTGCGGATAGTACAGACTGCCACATCTGAACATCTATTTACTAAATAGGCCTGAGTGCACTACTGCCAATCAATTGTCAATAAACAGTTGAGCCCATAACATTACTCACTTGCATTGTCATCAAATAAAAGGAATATCTTAAAGTTTCCATCTGTTTTGAATTGTGCAGGAACATAGGGAGTCTATAGGTTTTTTCATTGTTCTCTCCATGGTAATGGTCATACAGATAATGCTCAAGGTTATCACTCATAACCAATTATATAAATTTGCATGTAATAAATGTTTGATGTATCGTTTGGTTATTGGATCTGAAGCATTCTGTTACTTAAATTGGAGCATCAACCACACTTACTCAAAAGAGAAGAGACTTGAACCGTCCATGGGCCCAGAATGTGCCAACTTTAATCCTGGAATTAAAGTTAATGATTGGCTCGGATTTGACTTGCAAATTTGCATTAGGAGCAAATGGCTAAGGACTCCTTAGTGCAATGTCCTTACAAAACTCTTTAAAGATTTAAAGTGCATTCAAGAACTGAGGCAACAGATTTAGTGTAAAATCAGGTTTTCGAAGGTTGCTGAACTAGTTTGGGAGATGATCAGGTTCGTGGGTGTTTTCTGTTTTCTGATGCTTGGCAGTCAACATACAAGAGTGATGAAGGAATTGGAGGGTCTGTTTCCCATTCCAGGCATGCAGTAACATCATTCAAATGTTGAATTTTTGCATAATGTCCTAATTGAAAATAATAATAAATAACAATAGTGGAAAATAGGAAAGCCAAATATTTCTAACTGATGAGAGACTGAGGAATGTTGGTATTTGATTTGTGGTTTGGTTCCACTTTGAATGCTACTTGGATCTGTCTCTGGGTGACTTATGGCCAATTATAGATCAGGGAGATTTCCCTCTATCTGGGAGTTACTGAGATCTAACTCTGTTTCTTCAAAGCTCCTTTATTTATATCAAGGTACATTCTACATTTCTTGGGAAGTTCATCTTTTTCTGTGCTGCAACTCATTTAATCTCACTTCTAAGACACTCACACGAGATTGCTAATGTCTCTGTCACTGACTTGATTCACATTATAATCTTATTAACATGATCTTTAACCTATAATGTGAGAGTATTCATTAGGGGACCTGGCTGTCTTCGTAAATGAAGTGCAGAAAGTTAATAGGTGTAAACAATGAGGAAATCAAATGTTATGTTAGTCTTTACTGCAACAGATTGCAGCAGGACTTCCAAACTCTTCTACTTCAATGAAAGGTGGCCTTTGGTCTCCCTGCTTAAAGGAAGTTAGACTTGCTTTAGAGGGGGCATAGTTCAGATTCATTGGACCGGTTCCTAAGAAGAAAGCGTTGCCCCCTGAGGAGAGATTGAATAGAGCTGTATTCCCTGGAGTTTGGAAGAATGAGAGGAGTTCAAATTGACAGGCATATAGTTCTTTCAGTCTTAACACAATAGAGAAGTGGAGAGAGTCTTCCCTGGGGAAGGAGCATAGAATAAGGATTTAGCCATTGATGATGGAGATTATTCACTGAAAGAGTTGCAGATTTTGGCATTCTGTACTCCAATGAGCTGTAGAGGTTTACTCAGTCTATTCAGATCAGAGGTCAATAGAGGATTGGATACTGAGGGGAATTAAGTAGTATGGTGGCAATGTAGGTAAGTGAATAAAGTAGAAGATCAGTGCGATTTTTGGCAGAGTTCAGTGAATGTTTGAAATGGTTTGCTTCTGGTACTGTTACTTATGTTCTTTTGGTCTTCTGCCAGCACAGACTATAAGCCCTGACAACATTCTGGAAATAGTAGTGAAGCTATGTGCTCCAGAACCAGCCCTACCTCTAATCAGCTGTTCCAGGACAGCTACAACATTGGCTTTGGGAAACTGTCCGGCTATGAAGCAGGACAAATCCAAACCAGTCACTTTCTACCCAGTCAGTTTGCCCTTGATGATTATTAGCAAAGTGATGGAAGGGTACATTGATCTTTATCTTGTCACTTAAGCCAAAGCTGCTATTTGCTTATTGGGACTGTCTTTGTAGGAAATCTCTTTGGACTGTGGGACTGCATATCCACTGCTCTTGAGGCTACTGACTCTGTTTCTAAGTAAAATTATTCAACAGCTTATTTATGGTAGTATTTCTTGATTTAAACCTATGTTGCGAAGTTATCAATTCAAACTCAAGAGTAATGTCTAAGAATTCTCTCTTCACATCCTCTTTCTAAAGTGGTGTCTTCTCTGTTGTTGATGTCAGAGTAATGCCATCTTTTGCTATAAACCCTTGATTTACAAGAACCTCATTGTACTTATTCAACAGTGATATCAAATGATCATTACTTAGCAATAACCTGCTCTCTGACAAGACGACTCAGCTCCTGATCTTGTTACAACCTTGGTTTGAACATGGACAAAGGAGCTGACTCCACTCTGGCAAGACTCGAGCCACTAGGAACCAGGGCAAAGTTCTTTGCTGCTTGGAGTCATACCCGACACAAAGGAAGATGGTGATGGTTGTTGGATGTCAGTCATCTCAGCCTAAGGGCATCTTGACAAGACATCCTCAGGGTAGTGTCCTACACCCAACCGTCTTGAGCTGTGTCATGCTAAACATAGATATGTTTTGTCTTGCACTAATCAGGACACTTCACAAGAATACGATTCAAGCTGAGGTGGGTGGGAAGGCAATAGCCCAGTGGTGTTATTGCTGGACTGTTAATCCAGAGACCCAATAATGTTCTGGGAACCTGGGTTCAAATCCACGCTGGCAGGTGGTCAACTTTGAATTTAATGAAAAAACAATCTGGAATTAAGAGCCTAATGATGACCATAAATTCATTGTCAATTGTCAAAAAACCCATCTGGTTCACTAACATCCTTTAGGGAGGGAATCTGCCATCTGTAGCTAGTCTGGCCTACATATAACTCCAGACCCAAAGCAATGTGGTTGACTCTTAACTGCCCTCTGGGCAATTGAGGATGGGCAATAAATGCTGCCTGGCCAGAAATGCCTTCATCCTGGAAATGAATAAAGGGAAAGCTGTCTTTTGTACTTCATGAGAGGAGAGTGCTGATTGGTTTGCAAGTGGACTCTATTTGGTAGCGACATTGACATAGAGAGTGTACCGGTGAATGCTGATGGACAGTTAACTGCCAGTTTTAATTTACATTTTGAACCAGGCAGCTTGAGTCTGATGTGAGGATTGGAGGGAGCTTTCAGATGGTGGTATTCTCATATACTTGTTGCTCCCATCCTTCAGGATGGTACAGTTCAGGGCTTTAAGAGGTGTTATTGAAAGACGTTTGGCAAATTGTTGCAGTGCATCTTGACTATTTTCTTTACAGCCTTTTCAATTTGTCCTGTCTTTTCCAAATATTTATACCTACGTCCTGCACACCCTTTAAAATCATACCCCTTAATTTACTTTTGCTCTTGTACTTTCCACAAAGATGTATTTCAGTGAGTTACGTTTCAGCTGTGATTTTTAAAATCAGTTTTCCATTTTACCTTTTCCTGAAGTATATTACTGTCCTCCTCACTCTATTTCAGAGCTTTCTGTTCCGTTTGAAATTATGTTGTGTATTAAACAGAAGCAGTTCATTTTATTTCCAATTAACAATATCCCGAGGCACCCTACTCTAAACCTCCCTGCAATCTGAGTACCACTTCTCCCCCCTTCTCTCTGCTTAAAGCCCTTTCTTCAATTTTCTATTCAAGCTGTTACAGGTCTTTTCATTCCAAAGTGTTTGATTTTGCTAACTAGTCGATTATGTCTGAAATAAGAAATAGTGCTGGAATCACAAAGTAAAGGCAACTTTAATAGAGGAAAGAAGCAAATGCTATTACTGAGGGTTCAACCTTCCCTTTAAGCTGTTTGAATCAGGGAAAAATCGTTCCCTAGAACATAGAATATTACAGCACAGTACAGGCCCTTCGGTCCTCGATGTTGTGCCGACCTGTCAAACCGATCTCAAGCCCATCTAACCTACACTATTCCATGTACGTCCACATGCTTATCCATGTAAAGGGACTGTTGGTAACTAGAGGACACAGATTGAAGATAATTGGAGAGAGAGAGACATAGTGAGGAAATGTGGAGAATGGTTTTTCTTAGCGAGGCGTTATGACCTGCAATGTATTGGATGGTGGTTGAAGTGGATTCAGATTTAACTTAAGACAGAATTAGGTGAATGCAGCCTACTCATAGTTTCCCTTTGCTGGGACTGTCTGGGATGGAGATTGAACCTGTAACTTCAGGTGCAAAGGCACACATAGAACCACTGATCACACTTGCTTCAGTGCCCATTGTGAGACAGACTAAATGACATATCTACCTCTATCCATTCCACTCTGGTCCCAGATAACAAAGTGTGGGGCTGGATGAACACAGCAGGTCAAGCAGCATCTTAGGAGCATAAAAGCTGACGTTTCGGGCTTAGACCCTTCATCAGAAAAGGGGGATGGGGAGCAGATTCTGAAATAAATAGGGAGAGAGGGGGAGGTGGACTGAAAATGGATAGAGGAGAAGATAGGTGGAGAGGAGAGTATGGGTGGAGAGGTGGGGAGGGGATAGGTCAGCCTGGGGAGGATGGACAGGTCAAGGGGGTGGGATGAGGTTAAGTGGGAAATGGAGGTGCGGCTTGAGGTGGGAGGAGGGTTTAGTTGAGAGGAAGAACAGGT
>NC_081384.1:799178-839178 GCF_030684315.1 Stegostoma tigrinum | reverse complement strand
TGTAGAGGGAGCCGCACCGGGTACAGTGGATGCGGTATACCACATTGGCAGATGTGCAGGTGAACTTCTGCTTAATGTGGAATGTCATCTTGGGGTCTGGGATAGGGGTGAGGGAGGAGGTGTGGGGGCAAGTGTAGCATTTCCTGCGGTTGCAGGGGAAGGTGCCGGGTGTGGTGGGGTTGGAGGGCAGTGTGGAGCAATTCAACCAGTCCACACTTACCATGTTCCCAGACTAAACTAGTCCCACCTGCCTGCATTTGGCCCACATCCCTCCAAACATTTCCTATTCATGAACTTATCCAAATGTCTTTTAATTGTTGTAACGGTACCTGCATCCACCACTTTCTCTCACAGTTCATTCCACACAGGTTGCCCCTCATGTCCCTTTTAAATCTTCCACCTCTCCCAGTCATAACCAACTCACTGCCTTATTAGTTACTGGTTATAAGGGACATTCTCTGCTACTGAACACAGGATCTCGGTGTGTTGACATTGAAAGAGGCAGAATGAACTGATTTGAACTTGTTCAAAGAAAGAACCAGCAGACCCAATGTGCCGAATGTTATCCTAGTCATAAAGCTTATTGGTTTTTAACAGTTGGATTGTTCCAAAAAGTCTTGACTCAGTCTGGTTTGGATTTCACAATGTCACATCCAAAATTGAATCTTTCGTTTAATCTCTGCCTCCTCTTCACTACCCCCAATCTTTCCACATTTCCCATCCCGTCCACTCACTATCACCCCTCACCTCCCTATTTCCCTTCACTCCATCTTCCTGCTATTCTCATCACCCACATCTCCCTCTCACCCACCCTCACACTCACCATCATTGTCACCTACCAGAACAAAGATGTATCTCTCTGCTGGCATTTTGTTTTCAAATATTGAGGTTTCTTGAGCCAGGACATCCAGCAGTTTCTTTGCCTGGGGAGCATTTCGCATACTGCTGTATGAGGTTGCAGATGTCACATTCAGAAGCATTTCAGACTCTGCATGAAAACCTGGAGAGAACACATTCACCAAGAGTGGGATTATAACACAACATTGCAGCACATTACCCATTCTGACTGGATAGGATTGAAAGGAATCAGGGTCTGACAGAGTTATAGGAAACAGAGAAATGGGAGATTAAAGAAAAAGTGGGAAGGGACAATGATAGAGTAAGAGAGAGGTTTGGGAAGGAGCATCCGGGGGGCAGGAGAGAGGAGCTGGAAAGAGGGAGGGGGGGAGCTGGAAAGGATTTATGGGAAAGGTAGAGGAATTTTCTCTTCAGCTAAGAGCACTTTAATTACCCAGGTTTTCTAAAATTATCTTCCATTTCCCCAGTACGTCTCTGCGTTCCTGGCGAACTGCGTGAATGTCAAAGCTGAGGCGACGGTAACCCTAGGAGAGAGGAGTCAGGGTTAGAACAGACATAGAACATTACAGCACAGTACAGGCCCTTCGGCCCAGAATGTTGTGCCAACCTGTCATACCGATCTCAAGCCCATCCAACCTACACTATTCCATGTACATCCATATGCTTATCCAATGACGACTTAAATGTACCTAAAGTTGGCAAATCTACTACCATTGCAGGCAAAGCGTTCCATTCCCTTACTACTCTCTGAGTAAAGAAACTACCTCTGACATTTGTCCTATATCTTTCACCCCTCAATTTAAAGCTGTGCCCCCTCGTGCTCGCCGTCACCATCCTAGGAAAAGGGCTCTCCCTATCCACCCTATCTAAACCTCTGATTATTTTATATGTTTCAATTAAGTCACCTCTCAACCTTCTTCTCTCTAACGAAAACAGCCTCAAGTCCCTCAGCCTTTCCTCGTAAGACCTTCCCTCCATACCAGGCAACATCCTAGTAAATCTCCTCTGCACCCTTTCCAAAGCTTCCACATCCTTCTTATAATGCGGTGACCAGAACTGTACACAATACTCCAAGTGCGGCCGCACCAGAGTTTTGTACAGCTTCACCATAACCTCTTGGTTCCGGAACTCGATCCCTCTATTAATAAAAGCTAAAACACTGTATGCCTTCTTAACAGCCCTGTCAACCTGGGTGGCAACTTTCAAGGATCTGTGTACATGGACATCGAGATCTCTCTGCTCATCTACACTACTAAGAATCTTACCATTAGCCCTGTACTTTGCCTTCCAGTTACTCCTACCAAAGTGCATCACCTCACACTTGTCTGCATTAAACTCCATTTGCCACCTCTCAGCCCAGCTCTGCAGCTTATCTATGTCTCTCTGCAACCTAATAGAACAACTGCAATATGCTCCGTGGCTGTTCACCATGGTTAGATCATTCTACTAACGCTGTCTGTGATACTATATTGAAAGAAATAAATGTAATGACCTCAAGGCCCTCTGGGAAAAGGAGAGCCTGAATCCTGTTGAGTTGTTCCCTCAGCAGACTGTCAAAGTCATTCGGCGTAATGCCTTTGCCAGAACCTTCCAACAAATGGCAAGGCATTACTTGGCCTCTGGTGAGAAGGGCACTGCCCATCAGCTCCTTCACGTTTGCCCAGACTCTCTGTGCCACTGTACACAGCCTGTGCTGAGGAAAAGACTATCGTTCATCTCCTTCTGTAACATGCCTTTGCAAAGAATGTCTGAGGAGAGGTGCAAGATAATAAAATGTGAGGCTGGATGAACACAGCAGGCCAAGCAGCATCTCAGGAGCACAAAAGCTGACGTTTCAGGCCTAGACCCTTCATCAGAGGCTCTCTGATGAAGGGTCTAGGCCCGAAACGTCAGCTTTTGTGCTCCTGAGATGCTGCTTGGCCTGCTGTGTTCATCCAGCCTCACATTTTATTATCTTGGAATTCTTCAGCATCTGCAGTTCCCATTATCTCTGAGGAGAGGTGCAGTGGTTTTTGTCCAGGTTTGTTCTGAGCAGCTCCGTGACACAGGATTCTGCTCGATGGGATATTCTCCGGGATACACAATGAGATAAACATTAACTGTGCTTGTAGGGCCAGCAACTCAGTGCAAGAGATTCTTTGGTCTGTCTGAAGCTTTTTGGTCTTCCAGAGCAAGGAGTTGACCCTGATTGAGTGTTGCAAACTGGCACATTCCAAGGTCCAGGGCTACATGTTGAGGGATGCACTAAAGCTTGGGCCAGCTGCTGCCAATGCACAGTGGGGAAAGTATATGTGCATGTCTATGTGGATATTGGTGCTTGAATCTGTTTTGGCAAGTCTGCAAAAGTATAATGTGGATCTGTTCAGTTATCAGACAGAAAAACAAAGTTGCTGGAAAAGCTCAGCAGGTCTGGCAGCATCTGTGGAGGAGAAATCAGAGCTAACGTTTCAGCTCTGGTGGCCCTTCCTCAGAACCGAGGACTCAGTTATCAGACACTCTTGGTCCCTCAAAATGGATATAATAATTTCCTGCCTAAGTTGCAAGACTGTCACTGCGTCAAAATCCTGCAATTCCTTCCCTAAGGGCTTGTGGGTCAACCTACAGCATGTGGATTGCAGCAGTTCACTCAGACCTTCTCAAATGGCTACTAGAGATGGGCAATAAATGCTGACCCAGCCAGGGATGCCCCATGTCTCATGTGATAAAAAAAAATAGAGAATACCTTTGCCTTGCGGATGCAGAGAAGCTCCGGGATATGTCAACATTTCAATTCTTTTGTTTGTCTTTTCCTCTGCAAAAACTGTACAGAACTGATTTAGAACCTTTCTATATACTTACAGATGATTTGTTTATGAATGAAGTCTATTTTTGAAATAAAAAATGAAACAAAATAAAATCAAATACAACTTGGATATACTCAGACTAAGGGGCAGTCTATCACTTCCAGCCTCAGCGACCCATCTCAACTCCTAGATCCACTTTTATTTAAAATTGTCATCCTGATTTTCAAATTCCTCCATGGCCTCATCCTCCCTGCACCAACCCAGCAAACCCAAGGCCTCAACTCTACACTCTCCCATCCTTGACCTTTTGTATAGACAGCTTCCCTTCAACTCACCCAGTGCGACTGCACCTTGACCTGCTTGGACCCTACCTAAACCTTTTGAACCACTTACCTCCCTCCCCAGCTCCTCCTCATGCTGTATTTGTGAAATGTCTTGGGATCTGTGTGTTAAAATCATTCAATGAATGTATTTTGGTGTCAGATGTAAAAGTGAAGTTAACTGACTCACAGCTCACCTGAGACCCCCTCCGTGTCTTGGCCCGCTTCTGCAGCAAGTTGTAAAGTTCCCGGTCATCATCCCTCTCCATGTGGGATGTATCATGGGGTTCACTCCACAAATTTGCTTGTTCTGATCTCCTGCGCTGAGCTTCCTGAGCAAAGTAGAGCAATGTGTCACTGTTCACACAAGAGACAAACCAATTAGTCACTCATAACCTTCTCTATTTGGTTTACAGAAGAATACCTGTACAAAAGGGTCACACATCATTTACAAAAGAACATTAGAACAAAAGGTATAGTGTAGAAAAGCATGGGAGTGTTAGTGAGCCTTTCTATAAATGGATGGTAGGTCTATTTTAAGAAGAATGTGAATGGATTAGACAGAACAGAAAAGCATTATGAAAATGGTTCTAGGGTGGAGAGATTTTAGTAACGAGGATATTTTGAAGAAGCTGAAGTTGCTTTCCTCTGGCAAGAAGGTTAAGAGGAAGTTTGATAGCAGTTTTAAAAATAACAAGGGGTCTAGAAGATAGGAAGAAACTGTTCCAACTGGTAAAGGCTAGAGAACTGGAGGGCTTGATTGGAAGTGTTTACATAACCTGCATTCTTTTGCCAATAAGGAACATCCTTTCTAGGTAGTGCGCTGTTTGGATCAGAATGCACTGCCTGAGTGTATGATAGAGATAGACTCAATCATGGATTTCTGAAGGGAATTGGATAAATGACCAGAATGTAGGGAAAATGCAACAGGTGGGGGTCATGAATTGCCTCATTGAAGTGCAGCATTATCAGAATGGGCTGAATGGCTTCTGTTTGTGCTGTAAGCATTCTGTGATTGAGAACTCTCCACAAATTAGTCTCACTGCTGAGCAAAGTTGGTTGCTGGATAGTTCAGATTAACTTTAAAGAATGACTGTTGATCACAATTTATAGAGAAGGTTGGGATGTGAAAGGTACATGCCAAATCTTGTGGATGCCGCCAATGAAAATGAGGTTTGAAATGATCACAGAAGAGGACCGCGGTAGAATTCAGAAAAATGTTAACTTCCTTGCAAAATAGACAATTGTGTCAATGACAAATGAAGTTCAATGAGTTAAGTGTGTGGTAGTATATTTTGATTGGAAGAATGAAGAGGCCATTTAATTTTTGAAAAATAAGTATCTGCTGGGTAGAGGACACATTAGTGACAGGTTAATGAACAAATAAAATGCTGGCGATGATTACAGTAAAGAAACTGAACTGAAAAACAAAGAAGTTACATTAAATTTGTACAGAACCTAAATTTGACCTGAAGTACTGTGAATAGTTCCGGTCTTCATATTATGAAAAAGGACATCAACATGTGGGAAAAGTTGCAAACAATAACTGATACAAATTACACCAGAACAGATAGCTTATAACTACAGGAAAGAACAAACAGCCTAGGACTGTTCTCTGGAAAAGAAAAAAATGAACGGGGTCCTGTTGTATTTTTGATGAAAGATTTTTGAATGGGTTAAACTTTTTTTTAAAATTCCACTTTCTGACAAATCCAGTACCAGGGCCAATAAAAATAAGTCGTTGACTAATAAATCCAAATGGGAGTTCAGGAGAAACAGCTTTAAAAAGCAAATGGTTGAGAAGATGGAGCTCATCCCACAGCATGTGGTGAGGATGAATAATATTGATATATTTAACAGGAAACTACATAAATAAATGAGGGGGAAAGGAATACTTGGGTATATCACAGAAGTTGCTGGAAAAGGTAAGCAGGTCTGGCAGCATCTGTGAAGAAAAATCACAGGTAACGTTTTGGCTCTAGTCACCCTTCCTACAGACCTGCTGGGTCAATTGGCTTGTTTCAGTGCAGTAAATAACTTGAAAGACTTAATACTAAATTGCTGATCTTAACTAGAGCAGAAAAAGGAGCTTCAATTGATCTCATCATCTTGGACAGGGAGGTGGAATAAAACAGCATTTCTTCTGCTGATATAATCTGACTTTACTCAATCTGATCTCACTTCATCCAAGCCAATACAACCTATCCTACTTGGACTAATAAAGCACTACACAACCTCACCATGAAAGTAATCTAACCCCATTGGCACCAAGCAGTTCAAAATAAACCCAGATAACCCCTGCCTCTCACACGAGAATGCTTCCATCTCCTCCATTAGAAACCTTAAGAACCCATTTGCCCAAATGCTTTGTAATGAAGCAATGGCTAGATACAAGCCACCAATTATTAAATTAGGTTCTTTGTTGATTGTTTATTCCATTTCACCTCTCTAACCACAGCAAATTCGCAGCTGGAAATCTTGCAAGTAAATCAGAATTTCTTTGTAGTTTTTACCTGATGATTGGAGTCTTTTCTTCTGGTTCATCTCCTTTGCAGCAAGAACAGCATATGCGATAAAATATATTCCTGTCTCCCATTTCAATATTTAAATCTTAGTCAGACCACACAAGCATAGACATTCAGCAATTGGAAGCAAATATGCCAGAGATGGGAATTCGAGTAGTTCAGAAATTAGCCTGAGATCAAGGTTTTTGTCATTAGTGATACTCCTTAGTTTCTAAAGATGGTCTGTATAATATTAAATGCATGGATTATGTGAATATTTTCTGTTCAGAGGATCAAGTCATGGGTGGTCATGTGAAGGTTGTGATGATTAATTCTCCCCTCCAGCCAAACAAAGAAACACAAAGCACATTGAGAGATTTAATGAAAACAGGCTCAATGTAATGGCTCACATTGAAAATTTCAGTCATGATGTGGAGATGCCAGTGTCGGACTGGGGTGGACAAAATCAGAAGTCACACAACACCAGGTTAAAGGCCAGCAGGTTTATTTGAAATCACACATGCTTCTGGAGTTGCAGTGAGAGAGAACACAGTTTACAGGCGGAGAGATCAAAAGATCATACAACTGGTCTGAGTGGAGTGTCATATCATAAGTCTCTGTGGGTGACCAAGAGTGTTAGGTGGTGAGTAAAGTGTTAAGAAAGTCACTGTCAGTGATGTGCTGTCATGACAATCAAGCAGAGCCACAGGAATACACAAAAGGTGACATCTCAGGTCAGACACTGAATTGTAGGTGTGAGGCCTTGTTCAGAATCTGTCTTAGAGTTTTAACCTGGAATCAGGCTGGTTTTATTCCGAAAGCAGGAATTTATAATTTATATAAATAAACCTTTTGGTCTATAACCTGGTGTTGTGTGACTTCTGACTTCAAAACTGCAGTGAATAATACTGACAGAACGCTTGAATATTACAAAAACATTACTGGACAAAAATCAAAAGAAAAATAATCAGGAACAAACTATCTGTATTTGAGATTGGCAGTCAGTATAGTTGTGATTTCTGAAAGCTGGGCACTGCTTCTGCGTACTGGCTCAATATTTGCCCTTTACCACTGGATGTGCATAATGCTGTCACAGTTTATTTCTTTTGTCTTGGATTGTTGGATAGTTCAAAACAATTGCTAGGCCACCATACACAGCAGTTACAAATCTACCCATGTTCCCTGCAGCTTTGGAAAGAATAAATTGTAGATACGCCAGAATAATATCTGAACTACAAGCATTGCATTATGAGTGGAAGTTACAAAAACTGGTACTCTTTTAATTTAAAAGGTTAAGGGGTGATGTAAGCAAACTTTACAAATAGCTAAGGGAAAAGATAGTGTTGATAAACAATATTTACGCTGGTCGGGAATCTACAATGCAAAACACTTAGTTCCAAATGTCTACCACTCCCTGTGAATATGTTCTGCAGACTGCAATTAAAAATTTACATTGTGTTAACTTTCATAATTAAATTGGTAGATCTTGTCATCCAAACTGATTGAAGAACATCAACTCTCACAACAACCTGGTCTTAACATCGACTAGAAACTGAACTGCAACAACCTCATAATCTGAGTAGCTACAATGTCCGGTCACAAGTTAGGAATTCCGCAGCAACTGACTTCCTTTCTGTCTCCCCAAAGCCTGTCCACAATCTACAAGGCACAAGTCAGGAGTGAGATGGAATACATCCCAATTGCTTTCGGCTCCAACAACATTCAAGAAGCCCAACACTATCCAGGACAAAGCAGTCCACTGGACTGGTACCATATCCATCACCAACATTCACTCACTTCAGCACCATTTCACAATGGGGCAATGTGTACTGTGTACCAAGGTTCCTTAGTCAGCACCTTCCAAAACCCTTCATCTCTACCACTTGAAAGAACAAGAACAGCAGATACATGGGTACACTTCCACCATTTCCCCTCCAAGCCACTCACCATCCTGACTTTGAACTAATTTGCCATTCCTTCAGTGTCACTGGGTCAAAATCCTGGATCTCCCTTCCTAACAGCATTACGGGTGCTCTTACACTCAACAATTGCAGTGGTTCAAGAAAGTAGCTCACCGCTAAAATCTCTAGGGAAACCAGGGACGGGCAATAAATATTGGACTGGCCAGCAATGTTACATTCCTTTAAGAAACAACACAAACAGAGGGGTAAGGGTAGATATACAGAGTTAGGTTGCAGATCAGCCATGATCTGATCGAATGGCAGAAGAAGTTTAAGGGGCTAAATCGTTTCCCCTTGTTGCTCTGAATAATTAGCTCTGATTTTGGTTCTGCACAACTCATTTTAAACATCCTTCCTTTTTAGTCTTGCTCCAGAATTGGGAAATCTGCAGCCCAACAATTTAATTTTATCACTAACTTTAACCAGCACTTCCACAGTTTAATGATTCTACCACACCCTTATTTACAAATAACTTGTGGTTGCGACCCACTCAATTATTTGCCAATTACTTTATCAGCCTCAATTCTCCCTTTCTTTCTTCACAATGAATCTTGGCAGTGTTCTCCTGTTTCCTGAGCACTTTGCCATAGGTAAATCCTTAAATACTTTCTGTATCAGCGGAATACTAATAATAAGGCCAATGACATCCAGCTGTCGCCCAGGTGATCAGAATAAAGACAAGTGCCCACTACGGACTACTTTGGGAGCTCGATACTACTGCTGAGAATACAATTGTTTTTTAAACTGTGGCAACTGCACCCCCAGTCCCAACAATGTGGACTCTGTTCTGTCCGTCAGTGGGGTGTTATTTAAAAGTCAGGCTATTGAAATGGAAGCATTTTCAGAGAATCTCATGATTCTAACCACAATTTGTCGTGATTTTTAAATGATTTGCCTTTTGATTGCAGCAGTAAGTGAGTGTTAGTGCTTGAATCTGTTTTGCCAAGTCTTGATTTAAAAGCTCATGTTTATTATTTATGTAAAGACATGCATCTCCAGAAAAAAGACCAGTCTGTTGTTTGCAACATGAAGTTTTAACAAGTAGCTTTAAACAACAGATGACTGGAACTGGAAGGTCAAAAAGAGGAAGAAGATAGGCCCAGATAGCAAGTCACCCAGCAGTAACTGGCAGATAGAGGGATAGGTGAACAAGGGGCTCAGTGCCGCCAAAACTCAGATTAACAAACCATTCAATTATCTGGGTAATGTGAGGCAGTAGTAGGTGCAAACCAGCTTCGAGTTATGCATCAACTGAGTAGCCCTGCCATAGTCACTATTTGAATCAGAGCAGGAGACAACAGCAGTAGAGACTGATGTCATGTTTCTGTTATATCATCTACACTCAGCTAGCTATTTTTAACTCTTCTCTCCCACTTTAGCACCACCAAAGGGGGAGATGGTTCATAGTGGTAGTGTCTTCGGACAAGTAGTGCAGACACCCAGACTAATGTTCCAGGAACATGGGTTCAAATCCCATCATGGTGAAATTTGAATTCAGTACAAATCTGGAATTGAAAGCTGGTCTAATGACAACGTTTGGCAATTGTAGTAAAACTCATCTGGTTTATTAATGACCCTTTAGAAAGGAAATGTACCATCCTTATTTTACTTAGAAACTATGGCTAGAACCAGGTCATTTATTTATCCATCACATGGAAAGCATACCCCTCACATGTTCCTCTCCCCAAGCCCCTGCCAACTCCACCCTACCACCATCCATTTTTCTAAAGGTTTGAAACATTAACTCTGTTTCTCTCTTCATAGGTACCACTTGAACTGCTAAATATTTAAAACATCATGCAGTTTTTTTCCTGGCCAACATGAGACTCCAGGCCCAGTGCAATGTGGCTTTCTCAGAACTGCTCTCTGGGCAACGAATGTTGGACTAGCCAGTGATGTTAACACCCAATGAACTGAATACTGGAATACTGTCCTGCGTGTATTCTATATTTCAAGGTTACTCATTTTAACTTTGGAATTTGAGCATTCAATGTCAAGTGCCACAATGATGCCACCCGAAGGTTGCAGGAACAGCAACTCATATTCCGCTTGGGAACCCTGCAGCCCAATGGTATCAATGTGGACTTCACCAGCTTCAAAATCTCCCCTTCCCCCAACGCATCCCAAAACCAGCACAGTTCGTCCCCTACCCCCACTGCACCACACAACCAGCCCAGCTCTTCCCCTCCACCCACTGCATCCCAAAACCAGTCCAACCTGTCTCTGCCTCCCTAACCTGTTCTTCCTCTCACCCATCCCTTCCTCCCACCCCAAGCTGCACCTCCATTTCCTACCTACTAACCTCATCCCACCTCCTTGACCTGTCCGTCTTCCCTGGACTGACCTATCCCCTCCCTACCTCCCTCCCAACCTATACTCTCCTCTCCACCTATCTTCTTTTCTCTCCATCTTCGGTCTGCCTCCCCCTCTCTCCCTATTTATTCCAGAACCTTCACCCCATCCCCCTCTCTGATTAAGGGTCTAGGCCCAAAACGTCAGCTTTTGTGCTCCTGAGATGCTGCTGGGCCTGCTGTGTTCATCCAGCCTCACATTTTATTATCTTTGTCAAAGGAGGACCTGATCAAATTCTCTGCGATCCTTCACAATTATTTCCTGACAGCAAAAGTTGCTGGTCGGAAGTAGCTGGATCAGAAGAAGGGTTAGATTTGCTCTTTCTCCTGTGCTGTGATGATGTTCATTCTTTCACAGAATAATATCTTACCCGGAGCCAATATTCATGGAAGCAAATGGCTGTTACTTTAGTCAGAAACATCCATTGGAATAAAGCTGGGCTGAGGCCACGCGGACATTTATCCAAAACACGAGAAGCATCCCCCTTCAATATTCATACCCGCCTTTATTCTCCAGTCCTAATTAAAGATCTGAAATATTAATTCTTTCTCTCTTTTAAAAGATGCTGCCTGGCCTCATTGAGTACACTTAAGACTGAGATAGATAGGTTCTTAATTAACGCAGGGTTCAAGGGTTATGGGGAGAAAGCAGGAGAATGAGGTTGAGGAGCTTATCAGCTATGATCGAATGGTAGAGTAGACTCGATGGGTCAAATGGCCTAATTTCTGCTGCATGTTTTTATTTCTACTTCAGATTTCTAACATTGATAAACATCTGGTTTTATTTCTTTTTCCTTCAGCTACTTGCTGCATTGTTCTTCAGTATTGACTAGGACTTTGGTTGTGCATTTTGCACTTTCCACAGACCTTTTGTAAAACCACTTGTTCCAGTTCTAATAGATAATAGGTGCAGGAGTAGGCCATTCGGCCCTTCGAGCCAGCACCACCATTCATTGTGATCATGGCTGATCATCCACAATCAGTATCCTGTTCCTGCCTTATCCCCATAACCCTTGATTCCACTATCTTTAAGAGCTCTATCCATCTCTAATGTTAATCTTCAGTTAATCCAGAAGTAATGTGGAGACAAACTAAGCTCCTGTACTTTGTGGAATTCCCTGTTTGCTGGTGCTGGAATGTTAACTGTATAAAATATGGTAGGTCAGGGTGAAGAAACCATTGATATTGAGAAAACTGAAATAAATTCAAAGCTTGCACATGACACAAAATTGAAAAATGCAGTGAAAATAGTGTCAGAGTTCAAGAGGGCCAGCTGGACTGGAGTAATGGGCAAATAGGTGGAAATGGAATGCATGCATTTTTGATAGGAAGATATCAATATAAACTCAGTGCAACAATTTCAAAGGTGATGCAGAAACAGAAAGACCTGGGAGTGTAAGTACAGACTTATTCCTGAAGTGCTATGATAAATTGAAATGCCTATTGAAAAGGCTCTTCGCATTTTTAGCTTTTCAAAAGTGAGGCATAGAATATGAAAGCATAGAAATTACGCTACACCACTATGAGACATTAATCAATGTCCAATTCTGGATCTACGTTAGAAAACTGTCGAGATCATAAAGAAGATGCAGAAAAGATTCACTAGAAAGGTACGAGAAATGACAGTCTTCAGTTACCTGAAGGGTCCTTAAAGAAAATTAAGGGACGATTTCATAAAGGTGTTCAAAAACACACTGCAAAGAAATCAATACCAAAAAGGATGAGATTTAAGATATTTAGCAAAAAACACAGGCAACATAATAACGGTCTCTACACAGGGTTGTTGAGATCCTGAATACACTTCCTGCAAAGGCAGTGGAAGCAGGTTCAATATTAACTTTCAAAAAGGAGCTGGAAAAATACATTAAGAGGAAGTAATTGCAGGGTTATATGCAAGAAGCAGTATGGTGGATTTTAATTTGGTAACCCCTTTAAAGAGCCAGTATCGGCACAATGGACAGGGTGGCCTTCTGATTTTGTGATGGGGTTGAGTAAGGTTAGATTACAGCTCTGTTAAGATGACTTTGGACAACAGAAAAGTATTTTTTTTCCCCACTATCAGGCTTTCCATACAGTTTTCAGGCAGAAGGATGGCACAGCATTTACCTCTAATTAAAAAAAAAGTCAATTTTATGGTTTTATTCTAATTTACCATTTTTTTTAGCTTTTAGTATACAGTCCAGCCATGGGAAAGGATGTTTTATCCTTAATCAGGTCAGTGCAGGAACCTTGGGATGAAATTGGAGTATGTCGAGAATTTGGGATCTGGCAATCAAGTAGAGGCTGGATGAGGAATTAACAGGGTTAATCATGAGAAAACAACCACATGTCTATTAGACAGTCCCTCATCTGCACAGTGCAACAATTACATTTTTACATGCAGCCATGATTGCTGACAGTGCTTTTCCAGGTAATGTAGAGTAATAGTTGATCATACGATATCTCATCCTTCCTGAAGGCAGAGACGATTGTCACATACAGATGCCATTCATGATAACCTCCCTCCAGTCCCTCACTCCAGTGTATGGCACCAGGATATTACACCCAGAGGGCCTCATATTTGATCCTTCAGCTGTAAACCACTTATTTGATAGAGAGTCATCAATAATTAATTCCAGCTGTTTCTCCAACTAAGGCCCAGAGTAGAACATGGGATCGGCAGGATGGCACGATGTTCCTGGCCTCTGGAGCTCATATCTAGGCTGGATGTTGCAATGGCCCATTGAGCTACAGCAGAGGCTGTTATCTACTATTAAAAACAATTTTCATTTATCTAATTCCGAGAAATGAGAATAAACAATCCCTGTCACAAAAGGAACCACGGCACAAGCTGATGAGAAACAGCAATGCAGCAGCTCACCTCCACCTGCATCAACTAATAGCACCTCGTGAATGCAGCAAATATTTTCGGCCTCACAGCACTCAGCGACCTGTACTGTATCAGAGAACCACAAAGCTGTCATCAAACAGTAATATTCGTTTCAAAATGTAAAACTTTCATAGCAGGCGGATTGTACACTGTGAGAATTAAACAACATAATACAAAAAATGGCATAATACAAAAAATAAAAACATTCATTATTGTATCTCAATTCCTTTGGGTCTTCGTGTGATACTTCAATCAGGGAAGCCATATGAAGAGTAACTTTTAAAACAATCTTTCAGAGATTAGTACAGAGGTGATTAGATGCTGCGACAGTCTGTAAGTTGATCCTGGTTTGTGATAGCTCACTTGTGACATGGTGTTTTCTATGATGTGACGCTTTATGCTGCAGTCAGTAATGTGCTGCTTCCCTTATCTCACTGATTCGCTGCCTCAGGTGTGCAATGAACTCGAACATGGTGGCTGCGAGACTCTGCTGGATCAGGTATTGGGGCAGCCGGCCCTGCTCAAGAAACAGACACAAAGTTACAGCCCAACACTGGGAAGAAACTGAACTAGATAGCACAAACTAAATCAAACAGGACCTGTTGCACTAAATGCACAAAAATGAAACACAATCCCAGCATCTCACCTGTTGTGCATGGTCAATGCAGTTGGAGAGAAGCCCGTGATAGCTTTTAAATTAATAAATAATATTAAATGGTAAAGGAATGTTGAGAGAAGAGGGAGTTGCAGGGCTGAAGCACAATGGCTAACCCGCTGTTGCCCGGAAAAACACATACTAGTTAAAACTAGTAAGCCAGAGAGAGGGAGATGGGATGTCTCTCAAAATACTTGAAGACAAGAGGAAAAAACATCACGCCTTCCAAAATTGCCAGGAAAATTATGGCAGTGGCATCTGCCAGGGGAGTATGAGGCCCCAGAGGGCTGGGAAGGAGGCTGCTTGGTGGGGTATGGAAAGGGATATTGCAAAGGAGAGAACATTTTCAAATCTGTCAACAAAAGGAACACACAACTATGTGTCAGCCAGGAAATCTAAGGTAAGAATCCCTTGAAAATTAACACAGAATTTCTAGCTTTTGGTCCATGATAGGGACATAAGAGAGGCAGGGAGAAAAGCATGGAGTGGGACAGTGAAAGAGTGGAGGGGCAGGAAGGGAAGGGGCAAGTGGTGATGAGACAAAGACATTTCCCTTTTTAGGGAACACAGAGTGCCAGAACATTGGCTACTTTGGAAACAATCATTAACACAACATGTTTCCATTTCATGTTGCTACTTTCTGGTATCCCTCTGTCAGCATTCATGCTCCAAGTAGGAACGTGACCCACAAGCTGGCCTTGCTCTTTGCCTGTCAGCCTGCGGAAGGTCCTTCTCATTCCCATATGTTCATTCCTTATGTCCCCTCACTCACGAGCAGTACACACTGCATTAGGAACCCCACATCTGAAGAAAGTAATGTGGAAGTCACCTTACTGTTTAGGTTTGATTTTCACCAAACTAAGGAAAATGCCTCACGTTTCCAAACATTTGAAAGGGTCATCTAGCCTCTAGACAAATCCATATAGTTTGCCCTCTGCTGTAAGAATTGAACACTTCCCTGTCCCTGGCAGCGTCGATCAAGTAAACCTTTTCCTCAACTTTTAATACTTGCCTTCAAATCTGTATTTAGTATCCAAAGAAAGGTGCAGGCTCTGGGGTTCTGAGGACATTTCAGTACCACAAACCCTCCAGGCCCATTCTCGCCTCTGTAAGAGATTTAAAGGGATCAGTTTACCGACAGAGTAAAATATGGAAGAAAATGCAGGCACAAAGCAGCACCACCACCTGCTGTACAGTAAAGGCATATCAGGATAAAGCTTAGATAACAACGTGAGAGGCTGGATGAACACAGCAGGCCCAGCAACATCGCAGGAGCAGGAAAGCTGACGTTTCGGGGTCTAGACCCTTCATCAAGATGGGGATGGGGAGAGGGTTCTGGAATAAATAGGGAGAGAGGGGGAGGTGGACCGAAGATGGAGAGAAGATAGGTGGAGAGGAGAGTACAGGTGGGGAGGTAGGGAGGGGATAGGTCAGTCCAGGGAAGACGGACAGGTCAAGGAGGTGGGATGAGGTTAGTAGGTAGGAGATGGAGGTGTGGCTTGGGGTGGGAGGAAGGGATGGGTGAGAGGAAGAACAGGTTGGGGAGGCAGAGACAGGTTGGACTGGTTTAGGGATGCAGTGGGTGGGGGGGAAGAGCTGGGCTGGTTGTGTGGTGCAGTGGGGGGAGGGGATGAACTGGGCTGGTTTTGGGATGCAGTGGGGGAAGGGGAGATTTTGAAGCTTGTGAAGTCCACATTGATACCATTGGGCTGCAGGGTTCCCAAGCGGAATATGAGTTGCTGTTCCTGCAACCTTCGCGTGGCATCATTGTGGCAGTGCAGGAGGCCCATGACGGACATGTCATCTAAGGAATGGGAGGGGGAGTGGAAATGGTTTGTGACTGGAAGGTGCAGTTGTTTGTTGCGAACCGAGCGGAGGTGTTCTGCAAAGCAGTCCCCAAGCCTCCGCTGGGTTTCCCAAATGTAGAGGAAGCCACACCAGGTACAATGGATACAATATACCACATTGGCAGATGTGCAGGTGAATATCTGATTGATATGGAAAGTCATCTTGGGGCCTGGGATGGGGGTGAGCAAGGAGGTGTGGGGGTGAGGGAGGAGGTGTGGGGGCAAGTGTAGCACTTCCTGCGGTTGCAGGGGAAGGTGCCGGGTGTGGTGGGGTTGGAGGGGAGTGTGGAGTGGACAAGGGAGTCGCGGAGAGAGTGGTCTCTCCGGAAGGCAGACAAGGGTGGGGATGGAAAAATGTCTTGGGTTGTGGGGTCGGATTGTAGATGGCGGAAGTGTCGGAGGATGATGCGTTGTATCCGGAGGTTGGTGGGGTGGTATGTGAGAACGAGGGGGATCCTCTGGGGGCAGTTGTGGCGGGGACGGGGTGTGAGGGATGTTTTGTGGGAAACGCGGGAGACGTGGTCAAGGGCATTCTCGACCACTGCGGGGGGAAAGTTGTGGTCCTTGAAGAACGTGGACATCTGGGATGTGCGGGAGTGGAATGCCTCATCCTGGGAGCAGATGCGGCGGAGGCAGAGGAATTGGGAATAGGGGATGGGATTTTTGCAGGAGGGCGAGTGGGAGGAGGTGTATTCTAGGTAGCTGTGGGAGTCGGTGGGCTTGAAATGGACATCAGTTACAAGCTGGTTGCCTGAGATGGAGACTGAGAGGTCCAGGAAGGTGAGGGATGTGCTGGAGATGGCCCAGGTGAACTGAAGGTTGGGGTGGAAGGTGTTGGTGAAGTGGATGAACTGTTCGAGCTCCTCTGGGGAGCAAGAGGTGGCGCCGATACAGTCATCAACATAACAGAGGAAGAGGTGGGGTTTGGGGCCTGTGTAGGTGTGGAAGAGGGACTGTTCCACGCAACCTACAAAGAGGCAGGCATAGCTGGGGCCCATGCGGGTGCCCATGGCCACCCCCTTTGTCTGTAGGAAGTGGGAGGAGTCAAAAGAGAAGTTTTTGAGAGCTGTGCAGGTGAACATCTGCTTGACATGGAAGGTCAACTTGGGGCTCCATTGTACCCGGTGTGGCTTCCTCTACATTGGGGAAACCAAGCGGAGGCTTGGGGACCGCTTTGCAGTACACCTCCGCTCAGTTCGCAACAAACAACTGCACCTCCCAGTCGCAAACCATTTCCACTCCCCCTCCCATTCTCTAGATGACATGTCCATCATGGGCCTCCTGCAGTGCCACAATGATACCACCCAAAGGTTACAGGAACAGCAACTCATATTCCGCTTGGGAACCCTGCAGACTAATGGTATCAATGTGGACTTCACCAGTTTCAAAATCTCCCCTTCCCCTACTGCATCCCAAAACCAGCCCAGTTCATCCCCTCCCCCCACTGCATCCCAAAACCAGTCCAGCCTGTCTCTGCCTCCCTAACCTGTTCTTCCTCTCACCCATCCCTTCCTCCCACCTCAAGCCGCACCTCCATTTCCTACCTACCACCTCATCCCGCCTCCTTGACCTGTCCGTCTTCCCTGGACTGACCTATCTCCTCCCTACCTCCCCACCTACACTCTCTCCACCTATCTTCTTTACTCTCCATCTTCGGTCCACCTCCCCCTCTCTCCCTATTTATTCCAGTTACCTCTCCCCATCCCCCTCTCTGATGAAGGGTCTAGGCCCGAAGTATCTGCTTTTGTGCTCCTGAGATGCTGTTTGGCCTGCTGTGTTCATCCAGCTCCACACTTTGTTATCTTGGATTCTCCAGCATCTGCAGTTCCCATTATCACTCAGGATAAAGCTTTCTTCTTAATCCCGCTCTACACTGGAATATATTATACTATTCCACATTAAGGGAGATTTTAAACAGCTACAGAGTTTCTGACAGCCTCATTCTCCTTTTGTCAACACTCCTGCTGGGGTTCAGTGTTTCTCATTAAGTTTTCATTAGTGAATTAACTTCATCCTGAGTTCAGTTGCTGGGAGAACAGGGAAAGGTGCAAATGTTTCTTTAAAGACAACGCATGTTTCTTAAAGAGAAAAATCACACTGCTGCTAATATTGCTGATCACTTTGCCCCAGCATTCTTCACTCCAGTCTGTTTACAGTGCTGTCATCGTATCCTCCCTTGCCCAGTCTGTGTACAGCACTGTTTCTATATCCTTCACTCTCTTAGTCTACGCACTTTCTCTAGATCTCGCTGCTTTGATGCCCACTTGTTCTGCTAGTTCCCAGTCCAGTTCCTCCCAATAGCTGCAGGGAGCTCAGGGTTTTTCATTGTGTGTTGAACAGGTCAGCTTACTGACCAACAGTACAATGCAACATTGTTCCACACGTCATTCCATCAGATAAGTTTAAAGTGTTATCCCATTCCACCCTGACATAGTTTCAATGGTCCTATTCTCTTTCTCCAATATAGCATCTGGTGCCCTGGTTTTATTCAGCTGCCTCGTACCTGACATACTTGTTCTGTGGAGGTCTGGAGTCATGAGTGGTTGACATACCAGAAGAAATATACATCTCTTTCTTCCTCTCAATACGACGCACGTTCACAAAGTCCCTGCAAATTGATCATCACCATTACATATTAGGGAATGATCATATCATGTGTTTTACAGAAACAAAATGAGAAATATCAGAGTCACAACTTTTGGAAAATTTTCCAGTGCTGTTGCACTGCACGGAAGCCATTGTTCAACCTCAGCACAATGAAAGCAGTCAACACAAGCCAGGAGATTGAAAACCTGGGCACCTGTCCCTTTAAAAGTGGCCTGATCAGCAGCATTGCTGGTTTGCTAGTTAAGTAGTGTCTGAGCAGCAGATACTGTCCTGGTCTGCATGAAGTCAGTGCCCCTGGCTAAGACAGGGAACAAAAATCAGATGAGGTTTATGTTTGTGACTTTCTGTCCACTGACCTCTGATAGAAAGTGTATGCCCATGCCCACTTTGGAGAAGGAGAAAGTTGGCATTTGCTGTGATGCATCTTGCAGTTGAAAACGGTTCCAACATGGAAATTGAAAGAACTATGAATGCTGTAAATCAGGAACAGAATCTTCCTCTGATGAAGGGTCACTGGATCTGAAATGTTAACTCTGATTTTTCTTCATAGATGCTGCCAGACCTGCTGAGCTTTTCCAGCAGAGTCTGTTTTTGTTCAGAGTTCCGACATGGATTTGAAATATAAAAACTGTTGGTTGAACTGTAAATACCTGAAACTAACTTCACCAGAAAACTGAAAATGAAATTTAAAAATGTACCTGGGCAGAATCACCTTATTCTGCTGCACTAAACAATGCTCCACTCCTCCTGCCAAGTGGAGACTATTCCTTCATACTCCTGACTTGTACCTCGCAGACAGTGGTCAAGCTTTGGCAAGTCACAAGGAAAGTTAGGAATCTGAGCCTCTGGCCTGTTCTTGTAGCTGTATAGTATTTATGCAGTTGGTACACTTCAGCTTCTGGTCAATAGTAACACCTGAATGTTTCGGTGGGAGCTTCAACAATGGTAACATCATTGAATGTCAAATTGTGATTGTTAGATTATTTCTTATTGGAAATGGTCATTACTTGGTACACAATGATCAGACCAAACATGAATATTGTCCAGGTCTTGCTGCATATGGGCTCAAATTGCCTAATTATTTGAGAACCTACAAATAGACTTGACGTTATGCAATCAGCAAATAGCTGACACAAAAGACGATGTACAAATTTTTCAATCCTGACCTGGGAGAAACGACTCCTCCTGCAGCTCCTGCCGAAACATCATAGGTGATTATAGTGTTATCATCAATTCGTTGGAGAACCTGTAAGAACCAGGATTGTCAATTACTGCTCTTGTTCCCATCAAATCAGACAATTAAAATGCTGAATGAGGTACATTGTTAAACACTGCACTTGGGGGGTGGGGCGGGGCAGATTCAAATAAACCTCATTTAGGCTGACTTTGAAATCTGGGTAACATGCAAGTAATTTTCCCACTTCACAAAAGGATTTTATTGATCAGTAACTATCAAACTTTTACTCAAAAGACACTTGCATAACAGTGACAACCAGCATATGTGGAACTGATACCGCAGACAAGATTCATGTGGATGGAATGGCCTCACAGTGGGGTAGAGACCATATCCCCAGTGAGAATCACAATCTGTGTGAACCAAACCTCAGGGAGAGTCAGTGTGTGTGAGACTGTACCCAAGTGAGACTCAAGGCGTGTGGGACCAATATCCCAGTGACAGTCAGCGTGTGTGGGGGATCCATACTAGAGTGCGAGTCAGCATGTATGGGGAACTGTATCCCAGTGAGACAGGGTGTGTGTGTGGGATAATGTCCCAGTGAGTGTTGTGACAAACCCCAAAGAGGATAAATACCAGTAGGACTGTATACTTGAAAGAAAATGAAGTCAAACTGCCATCGTAGTAGGCGTTGAAAGTATAATAATGAATGAAAGGTAACTTTGATCAAGGATGTGGGTGTTAACATCCTAGTTAACAAAACCCGAGACCCAAAACTATCTCAGCCTCATTCAGTCATCTGCCCAAGTCCACGACACCTTTCATTACAGAAAGCACCGCTCAGTAGTTTATGAATTCTTGATGATTGGCACAGTTTCCCTCCATTCCCATTGCTTTGGAAAGCTAGTACGGATTAGATACTCTCAGCTGCATCGCACTGCAATTAAACATTTCCAGGAGAACTGTGATTTCAGATAACAGGAGTACCTGGCAAACAGTAACTGTTTTGTTCCACATGACTAGTTTCTCAGGTTGAAGAATAACCTCTTGATATATCAGCTCAGGAGGGCATTGCAGGAGTGTCTGAAGAAGAACCACATGTTAACATGGACACTACAACCTCCCAGGTTCAGGTATGTGGACACAGGGAAGGCTTACCTGAACCTGGACACATCATGAAAGTTGTCAAGCAAATCCAACTGTACTTGCCACTGACCCAGGAACTGACCTCTGTGCTGTTGCACTCTGACCAACGCGGAGTGTAAAAAAGGCTGAACCTGGGATTGCTCCACTCCACAAATCCAGCTCACACCAAAGTGTGGCTCATTTGGGAACTGTAGAGTTTGGTGCGAAATACACACCCCCACCTGACAGGAATGCTCCAAATAATTGTATTTTATATGAGTTTCGAATGACGGAACTGTAAACACCAATAGCACCAAACCAAATATAGAACATGGTTAGATATAACATAAAGTGTCCTCTGCTCTTTTAAATGGAGAGTACAGCTACCTCTACCCTTTAAGATAACAAGATCGTAAGAAATAGGAACAGATGTAGACCATTTAACCCCTTCTGACTTGTGTTTAACTAATTTGGAGTTTTGTTTGGAGAGATAACAGACAGAGCTGATGACAACAATATTGTCAATGTGGTGTACATGAGTTCCCAAAAAGTGTTTGATACAGAGCCACACAACAGACATGAAAAAAGCTGTAGCTCACAGAATGAATGGGGCAGTAGCACTGTGGACATAAGATTGGCTGAGCGATGAGATACAGAGTAATGATTAATCAATGTGTTTGGGCTCGAGGAACATTTGTAGCAGAGCTCCCCAGAAGTCATTGATGGTACCGTTACTTTTCCACTAATATGTAATCACACTAACGTTGGTGTAGAAAGGACAAATTCAAAATTTGTAGCTGATGCAAAAGTTCGAAGCATTGTAAACCGTGAGCAGCACATGGTAAATATGCAGAAGGTCATTGACAAGTTGGTGCATTGGGCAGATAAGTGGCATTTAGAGTTTTATACAGAGCGTGCAGTGACACATTTTCACTGAAAGAACATGGAAACAAAATATAAAACAAAGGGTATTATCCTAACAGGTGTGCAGGAAAAAAGACAGCTGGATAAGTCATTGAAGTAGGAGGACAGGTGGACTGCATGGTTAATAAAGCATACAATATCCTCCACTTTATGAAGAAGGTAACAGATTACAGGAACAAGAATATGCCGAACTTGTATGAGACATTAATTAGACCTCAGCTGGACTACTGTGTACAGTTCTGGGTGCCCCACTGTAGGAAGGATGTGAATGCATTGTAGAGCCTGCAAAGAAATATATGAGAATGATTTCAAAGATGAAACTCTTCAGTTATGACTGTTTTCCAAGGAGAGAAGGTTAAGCAAAATCTGATTGAAGTTTTCACAATCACGAGGGAGCTGTACAATGGATAATGTAAAACTGCTCACTCTCATAAAAAGAATGAAAATGAGAGGGCACAAAAGCAAATGTGATATGAGAAAAAAGATTTTCACATTGCAAGTAGTTGGGTTACAGGAAAGCGTGGCCTGGAAGTGTGAGGACACAGAGAGTCAGTACAGAAACAATGTTTGAACAGCCTCAGAGTAAGGTTTCCTTACACTGTCCTCATTGGACATTTCCAGCACAGCAAGGGGTTAGATATAAAACACCCTCTGCTCTTTTAAACTGAAAGTAAGCTGAAGGTGAAGGTTCCTTTACATTGTATCCTCCAAATCCTTTAAGAACTGGTATAGCACAGGGTTAGCTACAATAAAAAAGCTCCCTTTACGATATCCTCATTAAACACTCCAGGACAGCTACAGTTTGGGGTTAGATACATTGTGAGACTCTAGATTAGTACATTCGCAGTGTGTCTTCAATCTGTCACTGAACCGGTGAGAGGATTTTTCATTTCCACATCAGTCACGCCTTGGTTGTTCTGAACAAGTGTCCCTCTTTTGTGCTGAGTCATTTACTCTGAAAGCTGAAACCTATTAAGCAAATTTCACAGAAGACTTCAATCCTAGAAGCCTGCCTGTTTTGAGATCAAAGCCTGCAGCCAAGGTCAACGTCTCAAAAATTGAATTGTCCAGTACCACAGGATTATTCCAGCTGCAAATCCTGCATTCTATGTCCATGTTCACCCCACAGCTCTGTCTTAGGGTTACAACCTTCTGCTCTGCACTCACCCAAAGTTCTCCCTCTTCCTCAGTTTTGAGCATGTTGATTTAGCTCACGGAGACCATATGAGGAAATCGGGATGATTGAGAGAGTGCTTCTGAAATGTGAGCAAGGAAGGAATTGAGGCTTGCAGTTCCTTTGGAAGCAAATGCTACCAACAACAAATTCACTCATTGCTTACAGGACCAAGATCAACTTTGCAACTGCAGTCCAATGACAGATTTGGAAGGGAATAGCTTTCTTTATTAATTCTGCACAGATGGACTGGAGTCAGTCTGTTTGTACAGTGAAATGGAAAATGTTGCTGAATTGTTCATGTTGAATATTTTATGTTTCAATATTTTCTTCCTCGAGTAAATTCCCTTTGCTCAGGCAGGGAGCCCCATCCTATCCTGAGCCACATCACTGTGCTTCAGCATCAAAGTTCTTACCTTTAGAATGAAGCTCCTGCCATGATATGGGATTTCAAATGTGTAAACAACATCATTGTACTCCTGTAACAGAGATCCCAGATTAGCAAGATTCTTCAATACTCAATACAATCCCACTGGAAGCAATTTCAGAATGGGAGCTCAAGTAGGTTCTATGCAACCTACAAACCTCAGTGATCAATCAGCAATCATTCTCTGAATGGGCTGTGAAGTCACTTGGAGCAAGCCCGAGTGCACAAGACAGAAAAGCAGCTAAGTACCACATTGGCTTCCAGATTCGAATCCTGAACAGCTTTGTCCTGGGAGTTTCACCACCACAAAGCAGAGAAATCATTCACAACCAGGATTACAGGTACTTGACAGTTAATGAGAGGTTGCAAACTAATTGAAGTGTTCAGATCAATTCCTCACAGAACAAACAACAAAATCAACAAAGGTGCGCCCTGATTTCTGATCCTCATTTTTTTGGGTGAACATAGGTTCCCTTTGGATCACTCTCAGAGCCATTGGAACTGGATGAATCTTCACCAACACCATGGTGGTCACAGTGGAGAAGCTGCACGGGTGCTGTGTGGCTAGCAACATGCTCAGGAAGTTGCTGCATGTCTGCAGAATTTGAGGGCAGAAGGGGCAGGAACATATTTAAACACAAACAATGGAACAGTTCCAAGTGTTTAAACTGTTCCACTAGAAAATAAAATGTTCCAACTTAACAGGTGGGTCTTTGTTTAGAACATTAGTATTCATGATTCTGCTGCCATTAGTAAATGACATTTCACTACACGTATGCCCTGGATTGGGTCTGTATTCTCACAGTTCAAAATACCACTTTGGAAACCTCAATCTTTTATCAGTTAGATCTGTAAGTGCTCTGCAACAAGTCTGTGAAAGGTTAAACAAAAGCTGTAAAACATACATAACAGGCCAAGAATGGGTTGGGTAGATAATTCTAAGCAAGCTCACAACCGGTTACCCACATTTGTTTTCTCAAACTTCCAGCATGCCTCCTGTCCCAGTATCTGTTCCATCACTTGCATTGCCTCTCGACCCTGACGCACATATTCCTTCTCCTGCAAAATGAAAAGAGCAATCACCCTCTTGTCCACCTAGTCAGTCACCCTCTGGCTCAAATGGATAATTAATCCTTGTGTACCTGCTCAATTAACCACTCACCCAACCAGTCAGTTACCTTCTGTCGCTCTCATCCACCCAGTCATCCACTCACCCAACCTGCCAGTCATCCACCGGCACAACAGGATAGTCACCCTCTCACCCAACTGGTTAGTCAACCCCTTGCCCAAATGGCCAGTCACCCTTTGGTTTTCTCAGCCAGTCACTGGGTGGCCCAGCTGGTCAGTGAATCCGCTGGATGGTGTTTAATGACCGAGCTCCACACTGCCCTCCAACCCCACCACACCCGGCACCTTCCCCTGCAACCGCAGGAAATGCTACACTTGCCCCCACACCTCCTCCCTCACCCCTATCCCAGGCCCCAAGATGACTTTCCACATTAAGCAGAGGTTCACCTGCACATCTGCCAATGTGGTATACTGCATCCACTGTACCCGGTGTGGCTTCCTCTACATTGGGGAAACCAAGCGGAGGCTTGGGGACCACTTTGCAGAACACCTCCGTTCGGTTCGCAATAAACAACTGCACCTCCCAGTCGCAAACCATTTCCACTCCCCCTCCCATTCTCTAGATGACATGTCCATCATGGGCCTCCTGCAGTGCCACAATGATGCCACCCGAAGGTTGCAGGAACAGCAACTCGTATTCCGCTTGGGAACCCTGCAGCCCAATGGTATCAATGTGGACTTCACCAGCTTCAAAATCTCACCTTCCCCCACCGCATCCCAAAACCAGCCCAGTTCGTCCCCTCCCCCCACTGCACCACACAACCAGCCCAGCTCTTCCCCTCCACCCACTGCATCCCAAAACCAGTCCAGCCTGTCTCTGCCTCCCTAACCTGTTCTTCCTCTCACCCATCCCTTCCTCCCGCCCCAAGCCGCACCTCCATTTCCTACCTACTAACCTTATCCTTGACCTGTCCGTCTTCCCTGGACTGAACTATCCCCTCCCTACCGCCCCACCTATACTCTCCTCTCCACCTATCTTCTTTTCTCTCCATCTTCGGTCCGCCTCCCCCTCTCTTGCTATTTATTCCAGTTCCCTCCCCCCATCCCCCTCTCTGATGAAGGGTCTAGGCCCGAAGCGTCAGCTTTTGTGCTCCTGAGATGCTGCTTGGCCTGCTGTGTTCATCCAGCCTCACATTTTATTATCTTACAAACTTCCACCTCTCTTTACATGTAGAAGTGCTTTCTAATATCTCTCCTAAATGGTCTGGTCCTAATTCTTAGACCATGCTGCCCACAATCCCTCTGCCTCTGCCACCACCCTGAACTCCCCAATTCTAGAATCATCAACCTATTTATCTATCTTGTCTTTCCCTGTTAATATTCTGAAGACTCTATTGTATTACTCCTTAACTTTCTCAATTCTACAGAATAAAGGCCTAATTTGTCTAATCTCTCTGAGCTTCTTCTCTACCTATTGTTTACTCCTCCTCCCGCCTCATTTTCAGCATATATACCAATCTTTTCCTGGCTACAATCAGTTTTGAAGAAGAGTCACTAGACCCAAAATGTTAACTCTGCTTTCTCTCCCGATGCTGCCAGGCCTGCTGAGGTTTCCCAGCAATTTCTGTTTTTTGTCTGATTCCCAGCATCTGCAGTTATTTGGGTTTTTTTTTGTTTGGATGTAAAGTGATGGGCTGGGATGGGAAGGTAGGGAGATGGAGAGGGAATGGGAGGGCTTGACAAGACGGTAAAAGACTTACCGTTTAAAGACAGCAATACTGAATTTCAGAAGCAGCCGCCGTCCCAACCAGCTCTCCCACCCACCACAAACTGCAGTTTATTATCACAATTGAGAATTTCAGGTTGGCCCTTACCTGTGGTGTTACTGCTCTCCTTTCGGTACCTTCACATTCAAACTCATCTTCAGAGCCTGTCAAGTGAAGCAGATTTATAATAGGAATGCAAGAAAATACCAGCACACAAGGAGGCCTGAATGGCCTGTTTACTTTATACTAGAACGTTCTGTAAATAAGACAAAGGTTTTGGGTATCTGTGGCCTAACTCAGGCCTCAGTTTTACATTTAGAAAGTTGGCATGAAAGCCCAGAGTCCCACTTACAGTTCAGTTCCCACCATCACCCTGTCTTTTCCTTCCGACCAGCCCCCATCCCACACTCTCTCTATTTCGCTGTTTCACTTGCCCCCAAAGTGCCCAAACAGCTCTTCCACATTATCCTTCTCCAACCAGCTCAAGGCTTCTCTGAAGGGCTGTTATTGAGTAAGAAACTGCCACTCAGTCAGGTACCTGCAAAGGACTCTGGAGGAGAGTAGAACTGTCCCTCAGATACACCTCTGGGATACAGTAGGGGTGAGTGCACAAATGCTGCATGAGATGTCTGGTACACTGAAACGGATAGAGACAAATTACAATTACTTCCATAAGAAAATCATGATTAGCTATGTGACAAATATTAATGTGGGCAAAGAGGTCTTAGTGTTCACATGCATAAAGCTTTGGCAAAGTAAATAAATGGCAATTGAAAACATTAGAACTGACCTACAACTTTCAAACAGGCACAGGATTACTGGTTCTGGTGTCCTGGTTTAATTATCCCTCAGTTGGACGTTACAATTAATCCCAAATTCCTATGAGCTAGACCATGGGGCATCACAAAAAGACATTAAAACCTAGGAAATTTACAGGCAACCTTCCAGAAACACGGCAGAGACCTTGGACTGTTTATGTTTGCCATAAAAATCATTTAACAAAAAAGGTATACTTCAAATAAACCATAAACAGTGCAGCTTGTACATATACAATGTTGAATACAGGCTTAAAGGAAACTGTAAGTGTAAGCATACAGAGGTCACTATACAATGTATACAGATGAGACTAAATGTATAAATCACAAGTCAGTACCTTATCCTAACATAATCTACAAAATATTACATCATTGTGACCATGCAGTATTGGGATTCAAGGAATAAAACTTGCCTGTTTTATCGATTACATCATTTTGCAAATAATCTCACAGAGCATCCATCCAGTCAGATGACTCTACCATAATCATTCTAATTTTGATCAATGAATATTAGGAAATGATAGCAGCCAGGAGGTGTTTTACACCGCAGTCAAGCAGAGAGAGACACAGAGAGGCACAGCAAAGATGGAACAATTTCATTTCAATTATAAGGAAGATTGAACATTTACTCACATCGTTCATCCTGTGCCTCTTGAATCAATACTTTAAAATCAAGAAACCAGGTCTCCAGCCAAACGAGAACAAAGGAAACAATTGGTAGAACATAACCAAATGCACCTGTTGTCTGGAACTGCACAAAGGAAGGATCCATTTCAATACTATCCACATTCACAAAGAACAGCAGATTGACAGTGTATTGCAGCACCATTAAACAGCATATCTACTTGGTAATACTCAGCTCAGGAAATTATATATCACAGGGATACAAACAACCAGGCTCTCCATTAGCAACAAATCTAGTAGAACTAGTAGAAGAACTGGTCCAGGAGGACAGGTAACTATTTTCCTCCAAATAAGATCACTTTGCTCTCTAATTGGCCACTGGGAATCAGTGGTACCGGTCACTCCGTTAAGCCAATGGTCACTTGTTTTGTTATAGACGTTAATTTCTACTGCCCTCTGCTGAAGTGGCAGGAAGATTAAGGATTGGAGCAAGGAAATTCCTTGGCCCCAATCTGAGACATAAGCATGTTTGTGCCTCTTTGTGGGTGCACTAGACTAACAGTAAACAAGGTGATGAGTTCACAAAGATAAAGGTGCTGATTGGCTCCTACGTTCAGTGCATTCTTCCACAGCAGATAAATATACAGAAGGCACAGAAAATGACAGAAGTCACTTCCTCCACTCAGGACGACATCTGTTCATATGTTGCTGCAGAAATAAAGACACTGATCACTTGCTCATTATGAATTTTATTGAGGTAGCGACAGGTTTGCTGCAGTCTGTTCTGATGGCCAGGCACCGGCTATTTCACCTTTGCGCCTTTAATATGACATTCCCAACAGATAACCAATGGTATAGATCTGAAGTGTTATCTCGCTCTCTTTCCGCAGGTACTGCCTGACCTGCAAAAGAACCTACAGCATTTTCTGTTTTAAATTCAAATTTACAGCATCTACTGTATTTTGCTTTTGCAAAGGGAACACCTGATTATCCTCAGGAAAAGGCATTTTAAGACAATTGTGTTGGATCCTGACATTGAACAAATGGCCACACAACACTGAACTGCAACAGGGAGCCGTGAACAAAACCCGGGCTGTTCAAGACTTCACTATTTCCAAACATTAATAATTGTTGCTTTTTTGGAGAGGTGTTAGAAAGTGGGTGGCATTCTAAAGAGGAATTCTCAGTGATTTCTCTAAAAGATTGAGGCAGAGCAGGTCAGTGGAACTTCAGACAACATGGGGCTCAGGGGAATTTTGATACAAACTTCTCAGAGTAAAATTCAAAGCCAGTTCCTGAGAAAGCAAGAGGAGCTTAAAGATCAGATGCAATGAGACAGGGATTATTGTAAAATTAAAGTCTCCCTACCTGAATTGAAAGAATGACTTTTACAATTAAAAAGCCACTGGTGATTAAAGTAGTGACCTGTAACAAAACACATGAATCAATAACAGTGCTGATGAGAGAGATTCAGGCCACTTAAAAAAGTACTGAGTTCACGATATGTTACTAATTAACTTGCTTGTTGTGTCACAACCATATTCCTCACATCCAGACCAACCCTGGAAGTCAGTAGGGGATTTCTCTCCCTGGACAGTGGTTTATGAAACAAACACATCCTTTTCGTCCATAGAACCTTACAGCATAGCAGGAGGTCTGTCAGCTCACTGTGTCTGTGCCAGTTCTTTGAAAAATCTGTCTCCAGGTATAATTTCTGTATCTTGGATCAAAATATTGACAGACATTATTACATAGCTCTGAAACAGCTGGGACTTGAACCTGGACATCCTAGCTTTCAGGTAGGAACAATACCACTGCATGACAAAGCCCTCAAGGTCTGATTTACCACCACTCCAACCTGTCACCAACAGGAGCTTTACTTGTTAATTATAGGTTATTAATGGACCTCTCTACTGGACTACAACAAGACAATGAATAATAATTAGTCATTAAAAATTTTTGGTGAGTTAAACATTTACTGACCATTACTCTAATAGCAGAGGCTCTGGTGGTGTTAACTGTTGCTCTATTGACTGAAGTTAATGCAGCCCCTCCCCCAATCCCAAACTCTCCCCACATGAGATTAACTAACTTAGATAAAGAATGGAATCTGAGACATCTGCGCACTATCCAGTTCAGTAATGCAACAGGCAGCATAGTTAATCCAAGAAGAGACCTGACAGATACCCAATCCCTTTAAATCAAACACATCAGTAAGCATTTGTTGATAATTAACTGTCTCAACACCAGATCATAAATGTTTGAAGTCAGTCAATACGCTGTTCTCAGAGACAGAAGCCACAACAGAGAAGGAAAAATGAGCCAGATGCTCAAAGTCTCATGGAAACTTGTTCTTTAGTTCAGATCACATTTGAAATGCAATTAAGAAGAAAAAGCATGGAAATATGTAGACCAATCAGTATCTATAGAGATTATAGAGGGACAGGCTAACATTTGACATATGTGCCCATGGACAGAGCTGATTAAAACATTTCTTGAGATCAATTCTGACTGACCTGTTGTTTATTTTCAGTGCTTTCTGTGTTATCAACCTATGTGGAGTTGAGTGAGACATTCCTCGAGCCTTTGCCTCACTGCCTGTTGTAAATAGCATGAATAGATTCATGGCTTGCACAGTTCAAGCTCCGAAACACCAGCATTCATCATCCCAACCCAAACATGGGTAGACAGAGACAGTGATTCCTTACCGCGATCACCCACCAGTGATGGAGTCTGAGAAGGGCATAGGCAAGCAGCAATACCAGGAAACGAAACACAGCCAGTGACTGCAGGAAGCAGAGGGACAATGGTGAATAATTATTCAAAGTGAGGTAGGGTGGAAAGGTCTAATTCTGGATGGATATATAGGTAGAATTCAATACTTACAAATATGTCAAAGAAAGAAGTTCTGAAGTCATAATTTAAAATTTCATCTTCTAGGTTCTCTTTAATGCCACTATTTGTCTGAGAAACAAGAAACATATTAAAATTTCAGAGTTGGTAACTTTCCAAGAGAAATGCAGAGACATCAGAAATGATATTACCAAAACCCCTCAGATGTCTGCTCACTGACAGTCTAAGGCTGGCCATTCAGGCTTCAGTTCAGAGACTAAGGAATCAGCTGATTATTCAGGTGACTAGTGAGACTTTTGAGTTGTTTTGAGGTTTGCAAGAGCTCTTTACTAGATCCGAAGATGAGTAAAGAAACATCACATGATCTGAAACACAGAGACCAACGTTGAAAACTCAGCAAGAACTAACATTCATGTAGTACCTTTCATAAACCCAAGGCTTCTCAAAGTGCTTCACTACCAATGAAGAGCCTCTAAAGAGTAATCACTGCTGCAACATTGGAAATGCAGACACTGAGGGAGCAACATTTACTCACTACTGACCCTTCAACTATGCAGCACACTCCCCCGTACCACACACCTGAAATTGACAGACTAGGTGAACAGGCAAAGCTGTGGCAGTTGGGTTTTAATATAAGCAAGAGTGAGGTTATCCATTTTGGATCGAGAAAGGATAGATTAGGGTACATTATTTTAAGAAGACACATAGTTAAATACAATGGATGTTCAATGAGGTATGGAGGTTCAGGTGCATAGCTCCTTACAAAGCCACAAACAGGTGCAGAAAATAGTCAAGAAGGCTAACGGAATACTGGCCTTCATATCTAAACAGCTGAAATATAGGGATGCAGATTATTGAGAGCAGATTTAGGCACCACACCTTAGGAAGGATATTTTAGTCCTGGAGGGAGTTCAACACAGATTTACAAGGATGATACCTGGACTTCAGAGGTTACATTTGGAGAGAGATTCAACAAGTTAGGCCTTTATTCTCTACAGCTTAGAGGGGAAGGGGTAACATAATTGAGGTCTTTATGATAGTAATAAGGAAAGGCAGGGTAGATAAACTATTCGCACTGGTTGAAGATTCTAGAACCAGGAGGCATAGTGTAAGAGATAGTAACAACTGCAGATGCTGGAATCAAAGTCAATACAGTGTGGAGCTGGAGGAACCCAGCAGGTCAGGCAGCAGAGGAGCAGCGAAGTTGCCATTTCAGGTTTACACCCTTCTTCAGGACAGTGTTGAAGACACAGTGTAAGAATTAGAGCCAGGCCATTCAGGACAAATGTTAGAAAGCACTTCCACACAAAAAGAGTAGTGGTGGTTTGAGGAAGAGTGTTCCAAACAACAGGTGAAACTAGTTAAATAGTTAAAATTTGATCTGAGATAGACAAATCTTTAGCAAGGGGTAAGGGCAAAAACCATGGAGTTAGGCCACAGATCAGCCATGATCTTATTGAATAGTGGAGCAGGCTCAAAGGGATGAATGGCTTAGTCTTGTTCCTACATAAATACTGAAACTCGCTTCCAGTTCATCTGATTCTAAGTATGTCACACAAGTTTTAATCAAACTATGCAAGCATCCGAAAGATGTTTAATCTAATTAAAAGTTGTTTGGAAGAAAAAATGGAATATGGAGCCTGCCAGCATAAACCTTCAAAAATCTTTCTCATGTAGCCTGAGTAATACATTTCAAAAACTCCAAACCCGAGTTCCTGCACAGACTACTAATCCTGGAGGTATGAAATGAAACGTTATTTCTGGGAGCAGATTCTGCTCATTATTAAAAGTACAGATGTTTTTGTACAGCTATAACAGTTTCTCCGATTACAACTTTAGTTTGGAAAACATCTGTCTGTCATTTCCAAGGCGAAGACAGTGATTGGTGAAAAACAGCAGAAGGAACTACACCCAAGCCATTTACCAAAGGAACACAAGGTTTTCAGAGCACCAAGCCAACACAGCTTCAGCTGGAGAGTTGTGGAGAGTTTTAAGATGCA
This sequence comes from Stegostoma tigrinum, assembly GCF_030684315.1. Lineage (NCBI taxonomy): Eukaryota > Metazoa > Chordata > Chondrichthyes > Orectolobiformes > Stegostomatidae > Stegostoma > Stegostoma tigrinum. Next base: position 806,473 of record NC_081384.1, on the reverse strand, counting down.
AGACAACCCTTAAAGTGCTCCTGTAGCTATTAGAAGACCTGACAATAACAACTGACATCATGTTGAACTCCGTGTAAATGATGTAGCATCAACATCACCCCAGCTAGGAACTGCAGCATTTGTCACGTGATGTTGTGTGCTCATCACCTCATCTCATATGGGAGAACTACTTGTGACTGATATTCCTTCCCAAAGGGTGGTCCACCATTGGAAACTGAGCCCTGTGCCATTAGCTTATATGGCATAACACAGTCAACAAGGAATGTGTGAGAAGAACAGAGTTCAAGCAGAAAAAATACAAGTGAAAAATAAAGTGGAGAGAGAAGGGAAAAGAAACAGAAATAAGACCAAAAGATACAGAAGCAGAATTAGGCCATTCAGCCCATCAAATCTGTTCTGCCATTCAACTGTGGCTGATATGCTTCTCAACGCTATTCTCCTCCCTTCTTCCTGTAACCCTTGATCCCCTCACTCATCAAGAACCTACCTATCTCAGTCTGAAAGACACTCAATGATTTGGTCTCCATAACCCTTTGCAGCAAGGAGTTGCACAGATTAACCATCCTCTCGCTGAAGAAATTTCTCATCTCAGTTCTAAACGGTCATTCCTTCACTTTGGGGCTGTGCCCTCATATCCTAGTCTCTCCTACTAGTGGAAACATGTTCTCCACGTCCACTCCATCCAATCCTTTCAGCATTCTGTAAGTTTCAATCAGATTCCCCCTCATCTTCCTAACTTCATCAAGTACAGATTCACTATCCTCAACCACTCCTGATATTGGCCATCCCTTCATCCTGGAATCATTCTTGCAAACCACCTCTGAAACCACTTCATTACCAGCACATCTTTCCTTAGGTACAAGCCCCAAAACTGCTCACAACATTCTGAATGTGGTCTGATCAGAGCCTTATACAGCCTCAGCAGTACATCTCTGCTCTTGTATTCTGGCCCTCTTGAAATGAATGTTAATATTGTATTTTCCTTCCTAACTGCCAACTGAACCTGATAATTAATCTTAAGAGAATCCTGAACTAGGACTCCCAAGTTCCTTTGTATTTCAGCGTGAATTACGTCACACTTTCCCACATTGTATTTCATTAGCTACTTTTTTGCTCACTCTCCTAGCCAGTCCGAGTTCTTCTGCAGCCTCCGCGCTTCCTCAATGCTACTTGTCCATCTATTTTGGTGTCTACAAAGTTAGCAACAAAGTCCTCAGTTCCTTCATCCAGATTGTTAATGTACAATATATAGTTGTGGTCCCAATACGGACCCCTGTGGAACTCCACCACCCCTTTATCTCCCCTCTCTGCCTTCTGCCAGTCAGCCAATCCATTCTAGTCTGTCCATTCCTGTACTTTGCCCCTGACACCATGGGGGTTTATCTTATTTAGCAGCTTCCTGTGCAGCACCTTGTCAAAGGCCTTTTGGAAATCCAAATAGATGATGTCCACTCGCTCTCCTTTGTCTAACTTGCTCGTTACCTCCTCAAGGAATTCTAACAGATTTGTCAGGCATGACTTACCCTTGATGAAGCTGTGCTGAATTACTCCTATTTTACCAAGCACATCCAAGTACTTCACAATCTCATCCTTAATAATGGAGTCTAAAATCTTACCAATGTCTGAGATCAGGCAAACTGGCCAATAGTTTCTTTAACCTCTTTCCCTTCTTAAACAGGGGGGTCATATTAGCGATTTTCCAGGTCTCTGGGACCTCCTTAACCCAGTGATTCATGAAAGGTCACCACCAAAGCGCCTAAAATCTCCTCAGCTATTTCCTTCAGAACTCTGGGGTGATAAGTCCAGATTATTTATCTACTTTCAGACCTTTCAGTTTACTTCTCTTTAGTGACAGCCACTGCACTATCTCTGTCTCCCCAACTCTTCTGAAGTTCTGGTATGCTACTAGTGTCTTCCACTGTAAAAACTGATGCAAAATACCCATTCAGTTCCTCCGTCCATTACTACTTCTCCAGTTTCATTTTCCAGCAGTCCAATGTCCACTCTTACCTCTCTCTTAGCTTTTAAATAGAGTCATACAGTAGGAGAGCACGGAAACAGACTATTTCGTCCAACTAGTCTACACCAACCACGTGTGGAATGAACTGTGTAAAGAAAAGTTGCCTTTTGTGTCTTTTATAAATCTTCCACCTCTCTCTTGCAATTTTTTTTATATCGCTAGCTAGGTTACTGTCATAATACATCTTCTCACCCTCATCTTTAAGTTATTCTCAGTTGGTTTTTAAAGGCTTTCCCTTAATCTTCACCATACTATGTTATTTTCTTTGCTTTCCCCGATTTCCGTTCTCAGCCAGGGAGCACTGAGTGATTAAAGACCAGATCATATTTTAATGAATTTGATGACAGAAATTATTTCACATGGAAGATAAGAAAGTGATAATTCCTCAACCACCAAGATCTTTCATCTTAATTTTCTGCCACTTCTGGTCCAAGTATAAATCACATCAGTATGAAGCCAGCTAATTTTGACCAGTTAGACCGTGTGACAGCCATTCCCCAGCTGCAAGTACCGAAACAGACCAAGAAGCAGGTATTCTAATATAGTCCTGCCCATCTAAGAGCTCCTTAAAAACTCTATTTAGACTGGACAGAATAGGGTTACATTATTTCTGAACATTTATTATCAGTACCAAGGTTCTTCCTCATTTTTAGAGAAGTTCTTTTGTTCTTGGTTCTCCCTACAGCTGCTGTGTTACAGCAAGACTTGAATGACTCTCCATTTTCTTGCACTCAACTGCTAAACCAGCGACAGTGGTGGCATTATGGCTCAGATCTGCAACAGATAATAGGATCGCGGCTCCAGCTGAATGTTTATTCCCAGTGCACGAGCTCAAATAGGTTGCAGCTTATTAACCTTATATGAACAGTTTATGTAATGAATCATTACCCTCCTAAATGCTCACTCCGTATGGTTACACAGTTACAGTGAGTGACCCTTACCCTGCTGAATAAACACTGACCCTGTACAGTTACACAGTGAGTGACCCTTACCCTGCTGAATACAGACTGCCTCTGTATAGTTACAGCAGAGATTAATTTACTTTGAAGTTCAGTTTTAAATACAGAAAGCCTTCTGACTTGCGTTTGCACACACTGTTTATAACTTGAGACTCAGGACATCAAACAAAACAAGTTGTGTGAAAACAATAGCATTCCCAATTCTATTCGCGTCTCTGTGATGATGCAACACTCACATTCAGCTCAATTATCCACAAGAGCGAAACAAACAGCAGGTCAAAAGTTACAAAGAGGCAGAAAGTCCTGCGGACATCAGAGATTGCTTTCTTTTTGTCAAGTGGCTGGCATTGTGCTGGCAGCCCAGACTGGCCCTGAAACTGTGATGCATTGATTGAAGAAATGGTTGAGAAACTCTGCCCAAGTCGTTCCATCCTGGGTTCTCCTTTCTATCAGACATCAGGTCTCTGAGTAAAAGGTAATTCTGCAAAACAACAAAAGCCATGAGAACATGAGAGATGCACACTGAGGGGGAACAAAATCATTCTGATCCTGCCCACACAATGTTTTCTTCAACTGTTCAATCAAACTGCTGGGGATGATCAATCATTTTTTAAACTCTAACCCTGTCTCTAGTCAGTGTTCACTATTTTTTCCAGACATGGTCCCAGCTCATTCAAAGCTCTGAAGCCACCTGGTTTACAGTAATTGCACTTCAGAGCTAAGTGATTATCTGAAACAATTTTATTATTTCTTTTACTGTGATTGGTACTATGTAAATACAAGTATCAGTAATAATACTTCAGTTAACACAAGTAGTAAAGTGTGTCCAATCAAAGGACAACACCTCATCTAAGTAAATATGCTGAAAATTTGATTGGACCACGTTCTTGAATATGTATTCAACAAACAATCCTCCAGTTTTACTACACAGAATCATGTGCTCACATGTAGCACACAGAAAATTGGCATTTTTCCAGTTTCTGATTGCACAATCTATTGCAAGGACAGTTACACACAAGGCACATCTGCACATTGGCAGAGAAATCAAGAACTGATGTCTATTGTCATTGTCAGGTTTCTGACACTCCAGAACTGAAATGAACTAGTTACCGACGACATTCTCACAAGTCGTGATCCTGTGGACAGCCTGGCCTAGTGTGTAGTGTTGGTAGCCACTCAGGATTGGTGCAGGATAATGCCCCACACACGGTTTCTACACAGCGACCATTTTAAGAACGTGATCACTGGTAGCAGCTCCTCATTGCAACAACAACTGACAGGCCAATACACTGTGATTGCAGAGTCTGAAGTTGAATACACAAGCAGACAGCCGGGCACCAGTACCCATGTGTGGACTGCCTTCTCTTGATTCTAGCAGTTTCAGCTCAGATGCTCACACGAATTCCAACTGTTTCAAATCCACCCAAAGTTACAGGTAGTTCCAAGAGGTACAACACTGCACTCACAGCTGCTCTCACCACATCTGTACTTGATGCTTAGTAACACCACATACACACTTCCTCACCATCGGCACCACTTCAAAACTGCCTTGAACCCTGGTTCCATTTCATTCTTTGTCTCATTTGACGCTTTAATCAGAAACATTTTCTATTATCACGAGCTCCAAAATCCTCAGGTACCAACATCCCTTTTGATTTTCTCTTCCCTCCCCTTCGACTCCATCCCTTCTTCTAATTCCACCCTTGCTATGTATTCACTATAGTCTCTGGCCATCACCCCTCTGAAGATGAACAATTAATGCTCAGCAAAGAACTTACTTTTCTTTCCTTATGCCACCACCTCAATGCATTTTTGGCCAGGACATGACATTGAACTCTACTTCTGTCACCTCCGCCTCTGTTCCTACTCCTTTGGACAGGAGTCCTCTCCCTGCCACACAGGCCCTTCATCCGTCTCCAGCCCTACCCCTCCTGTGGGGGCCTTCTCTCTGGCTTCTTATTTGTACTTGATTTTTTAGATTGAGAACAGCCAATGTGACATCAGGCACATTTCTCTGCTCCCTCCCTCACTCTGACCTGTTGTCCTTTGAACTTGCTGCACTCTGTTGCGGTCTGGCACACTGACTTCCAACTGGCACAGGCTGAATGGCAACTCTCCGGGACTTCCTCCCATCTCCCCCTGTGAACATGAGGCTGTTATTTCCAGGACAGTTATTGACCTCATTTCCTCTGGAGATCTCCCCTCCATAGCTTCCCACTTCATAGTCCCCAACCCCACATTGCTCACGAAAACAAAAACTGCAGATGCTGGACATCGGAAACAATAACAGAAATTGTTGTAGAAACTCATCTGGTCTGACAGTTTATGGGGAAGAAGGCAAAGTTAATGTTTTTCATCAGAACTGATAGCAATTTGAAAAAAGTTTGGGAGAGGTCAGTGAGCAAATATATAGAAATAGAGCTGAGAGAGATAGAGAGAGGGCAACGGAGGGGGCGGGGTGAGGAGGGGTGAGGAGGGAGGGGGGGAGGAGGAGGAGGAGGAGGGAGGGGGGAAGGAGGGAGGAGGAGGAGGGAGGGGGGGAGGAGGGGGAGGAGGAGGAGGGAGGGGGGAGGGGGGGAGGAGGAGGAGGAGGAGGGAGGGGGGGGGAGGAGGAGAGGAGGAGGGGGGGGAGGAGGAGGAGGGAGGGGGGGAGGAGGAGGGGGGAGGGGGGGAGGAGGAGGAGGAGGGAGGGGGGAGGAGGAGGAGGAGGGAGGGGGGAGGAGGAGGAGGAGGGAGGGGGGGAGGAGGAGGAGGGAGAGGGGGGGAGGAGGAGGAGGGAGGGGGGAGGGGGGGAGGAGGAGGAGGGAGGGGGGGAGGGAGGAGGAGGGAGGGGGGGGAGGAGGAGGAGGGAGGGGGGGAGGGGGAGGAGGGAGGGGGGAGGGGGAGGAGGGAGGGGGGGGAGGGGGGGAGGGGGAGGAGGGAGGGGGGGAGGGGGAGGAGGGAGGGGAGGAGGAGGAGGAGGGAGGGGGGGGAGGAGGAGGAGGAGGGGAGGGGGGAGGAGGAGGGAGGGGGGGAGGAGGAGGGAGGGGGGGAGGAGGGAGGGGAGGGAGGAGGAGGAGGGAGGGGGGGAGGAGGAGGGAGGGGGGGGAGAGGGAGGAGGGAGGGGGGGGAGAGGGAGGAGGGAGGGGGGGAGGGAGGAGGGAGGGGGGGAGGGAGGAGGGAGGAGGAGGGGGGGGAGGGAGGAGGGAGGGAAGGGAAGAGGAGGGGGGGAAGGGAAGAGGAGGGGGGGAAGGGAAGAGGAGGGGGGGAAGGGAAGAGGAGGGGGGGAAGGGAAGAGGAGGGGGGGAAGGGAAGAGGAGGGGGGGAAGGGAAGAGGAGGGGGGGAAGGGAAGAGGAGGGGGGGAAGGGAAGAGGAGGGGGGGGAAGGGAAGAGGAGGGGGGGGAAGGAAGAGGAGGGGGGGAAGGGGAAGAGGAGGGGGGGAAGGGAAGAGGAGGGGGGGAAGGGAAGAGGAGGGGGGGAAGGGAAGAGGAGGGGGGGAAGGGAAGAGGAGGGGGGGGAAGGGAAGAGGAGGGGGGGAAGGGAAGAGGAGGGGGGGAAGGGAAGAGGAGGGGGGAAGGGAAGAGGAGGGGGGAAGGGAAGAGGAGGGGGGGGGAGGGGAGGGAGGGGGGGGGAGGGAGGGAGGGGGGGGGAGGGGGGAGGGAGGGGGAGGGAGGGAGGGAGGGAGGGGGGAGGGGGGGAGGGAGGGGAGGGAGGGGGAGGGAGGGAGGGAGGGGGGGGGGGGGAGGGAGGGAGGGAGGGGAGGGGGGAGGGAGGGGAGGGAGGGAGGGAGGGAGGGGGAGGGGAGGGAGGGAGGGAGGGGGAGGGAGGGAGGGGAGGGGGAGGGAGGGAGGGAGGGAGGGAGGGAGGGGAGGGAGGGCGGGGGGAGGGAGGAGGGAGGGAGGGAGGGCGGGGGAGGGAGGGAGGGCGGGGGGAGGGAGGGGGGGAGGGAGGAGGGGGAGGGGGAGGGAGGAGGGGGAGGGGGAGGGAGGGAGGGAAGGGGGGGAGGGAGGGAGGGAAGGGGGGGAGGGAGGGAGGGAAGGGGGGGAGGGAGGGAGGGAAGGGGGGGGGAGGGAGGGGAGGGAGGGAAGGGGGGGAGGGAGGGAGGGAAGAGGGGGGAGGGAGGGAGAGAGGGGGAGGGAGGGAGGGACGGAAGAGGGGGGAGGGAGGGAGGGAGGGGAGGGAAGAGGGGGAGGGAGGGAGGGAGGGAAGAGGGGGGAGGGAGGGAGGGAGGGAAGAGGGGGAGGGAGGGAGGGAGGGAAGAGGGGGAGGGAGGGAGGGAGGGAAGAGAGGGAGGGAGGGAGGGAAGAGAGGGAGGGAGGGAGGGAAGAGGGGGAGG